>NC_069072.1:137694910-138004649 GCF_025698485.1 Gossypium arboreum
TTAGGTGTGCGATCACACCTAGGAGAAAGGATCGGTGGCGACTCCTCCTTTTATAAAACCGAGATTCCAGTTTCAAGTTTTCCATAAATCGCTACAATTAGCGACCAAGCTAAAAAAAAGAAAATTCACGTCGCTACATCAGTGATGTCAATTCAAGAATTGATCAGAAAAGGGTGTGAAGTGTTTTTAGCATATATTCTGGATACTAGAATGTCAAGATCCAAAATAGATCAAGTTCCAATGGTCCGAGAGTTTAAAGATGTATTTCTCGAAGAATTGTTTGATTTATCACCTGAGAGAAAGATTGAATTTGCTATTGAAGTAGTATACGATACAACACTGATTTCTATTACACCATATAAAATGACTCTGACTGAATTGAAAGAATTGAAAGCTTAGTTGCAACAGAGGCGAATCTAAGAGGGTTGGCAGGGGCCTCGCCCCCTCTAAAATGAAAAATTGCTAATTAGGCCCTTAATTTTTTTTAAAAATTTTAAATTAGTAAAGATAAAAGTTGCACTTTGGATCACTTAAAATTATAAAAATTTGATTTTATCCTTTAAAATTTATAAAGATATAGACTATAAAAAAAATTAAAATTTCATTCGCCCCTCCTAAAAATTGTTCGCTTCATACGACTTGAAAGAACTTTTGGATCAAGGTTTTATTCAACCGAGTGTGTCACCTTAGAGAGCTCCAATTTTCTTTGTGAAAAAGAAAGATGAAACCTTGAGATTGTGTATCGATTATCAACAATTGAATAAAGTCACCATAAAGAACAATTATTCGCTTCCCATAATTAATGATTTGTTTGATCAGCTGAAAGGAACAATCGTGTTTTCTAAAATCGATCTTAGACCGAGTTATTATCAGCTATCATGTAATGCCAATAAGAGAATATCATTTACCCATGACTTGAGTTATGAATTCCATTATTGTGAATTATGTTAAATACTGTAAAAGTGTATACCCAATGTTCAAGCTTTCGATTTCTTATCTATTTGAACTGAGGCATTTACTTGCATAAAAGTATACGAATCACACATATATAATCCATCATCTACTCAAAATTAAAGTAATATAGTCACAAGAAATGAAACAAAGATAAAATAACTTACATGGCTCAACCATTCGTCTCATTACCTAAGGTAGCAACCTATTATGATAATCTCGTACTCTCCAATCGACTCTTACCTTACCATTTTACAAACAAATAAATAACTCAACTTTCTTTTTACATACTACTCCATAACTCTCAAAATAAAACAAAATAGTAAAAAATTGACAACACAACTAGGTTGGGATGGTTGCGACTATTTTACTAATCTAATCCAAAAAAAATTTGATTTTTACAAAAATGAACCAGGTTCAAAAACATTCATCAACATGACTTGAAATGAACAACAAAATTGGGTTATGGAAAATAGATGGCCAGCACCACCTTTTTTTCTATTAAAAAATAATTTTTTGAGTTTTGAACATTAGATGGCTGGCACATTGTATTTTTTTTCAAAAAAATTAGGGATGCTAGCACATTGATGGCCGACACCCCTTTTATCTGATTAAAAAATACTTTTTTTGGGGATAGTGGCGCCGGCCAACAAACACCCAAAATCACCCAACAAAAAAATAGTAATATTGCAACATAACCCCTCCTTGTTTTCCCATCTTTTTTATTTCTTAAGGAGGGGTTATGTTGCAATATTACCATTTCTTTTGTTGGGTGATTTTGGGTGTTTGTTGGCCAGCACCACTATCCACCCAAAAAATTATTTTTTTAATCAGATAAAAGGGGTGCCGACCATCAGTGTGCCAGCACCTAAATTGTTTTTTGAAAAAAAATATATGGTGCCACCCATCTAGTGTCCAAAATTTAAAAATTATTTTTTAATAGAAAAAAATAGTACCGGCCATCTATTTCCCATAATTCAATTTAACTGTTCATTTCAAATTATTTTAGTGGATATTTTTAAACTTAAATTATTTTTATAAATATCAATTTTTTTTAGATTAAATTAGTAAAATAGCCTATGGTTGCTTAAGTTAGCACAACATGACTCCCTAACAATTTTTCGATTTGATATTTTTGACAAAAAGAGAGCCAAACTTTTCCCGACAACTCACATAAGAATTTATTATTATTATTATTATTAATTGCTGTGTTTGTGTTAGCTGAAAGTTGGGTAGAGTTCTTCAAAGTTATTTAATAATTTTGACATGATTGGTTCAGTACAATAATGGAAGGCTGAAACTGTAAACCAAATTGGATTTTTACAGACATTAATGTAAATAAAAATTTCTAACACAATTAAAATGTATTAAAAAGTATTTATATTAAAAAATAGTACTATAAATATAATAAATGATTTATTGTATTAAATGTAATTTTAAAATTTTATATTTTAAGTTAAATTATTTAATTAGATAATTTTTTTAGGTTTTAAGTTTAATTATTTTTAGATTAATAATTTAATATAAATATAAATATAATTATTTAACATATATAATTAATAAAAAATTATAACATAATATTCTCAAGCTAAAAATCTTGCTCAAGGTCTAACTCATATAAAACTTGGACAGATAACTCAACAAGAAGTGTACTTTAAAAGATAGTCAAACTTTTACTTATAGCTTCTGTAAAAAGATAGCCAAACTTTTCCCAACAACCTGTAGCTTTTCTCTTAAATGAAATCAAATTACGAAATACCAACTCACAGAAAAAAAATTCAATTTTAAAAGTAAAATGTTTTTTTTTTTCCCGTAAAACCTTTTGTCGCATAGCTATTATGGTTGGCTTGTGGGAGCAATATCTCAACTTAAGGTTAACTCCTTTATCTCATATTTTTTTAAGTTGGCTTAGAATGTTTATATGTATTTTATTTGGTGTGAAAAAATGATAGATTTTTTAGTAGACCTGTAACTTCTGTGGATCATTTGTTAGTAAGAATTTGAGAAGTGATCCGATAATTTTTACTGAAAGGTTTATTAATTCTTTGAATCTTTATAATAGGTAACTTTATTTGAATTGGAATTTGCTAAACTAATTTTTGTTTGTCTTTGATTCTTTAGTTTTTTTGTACAGGACATTATTGTTCTTCATTCTTTATAGCAAACTTTTTGCTTCTTGGATAAAATACAAATATTTATCCAAAAAAATAGAAAAATATTTATCATCTTATCTAACTCTGGTTATGCTCTTATTTGTATCATCTGAAGATTTGGATAGAATTCTTTGAAGTTCCGGTTGTGCGACATAATTGGTTCACCACAATAAATGAATTTTAGGAAAAAAATGAAACATAAGGATTCTGTTGATATATTGAATGATAATTTGTCCAAATCTGACAGAAATTTTTGAATTTAGATTTTATGACCTGAATTATTAGTTAATAATAAAAATATTTATTTCATTTGAATTTAAATTAAAAATATAAAAATATAAAGATATTTTTAAAATTTAATGTAAAATGAGTTAAAATTCAAGTTCAACAAACAAATTGAAAAAAAAACATTAAGGTATTCTTCAATCCAAAAAAAGAACATCCTTATTCCTTGCCCAACTTCATCCTTTTCTTTGTTTTTTTCTGTAAGGGCAAAAAAAATCATATTTTGATATGATAATTTTGTTTCAAATTTTAGAATCGGTTACGTGCCTCAAAATTATTACTTTGTTAATTACGTATTTTAAAAAAATTAAAATTGAAATTGAAATATCTATACATAAAAAAATGATTTTATTTATTTTTGAGTGAATTCAAATTTTAAAGTAAATAATTTTCGATAATTTTAGTATCCACCAAAATGTCAAAAGATTTATTTATTTTTATAAAAGATAAAAATCAATTTAGAAAGGACATCTCATTATTAATAAACATCAATAGAATCCCTTTCGATGAAGAGAAAATCATAGATCAAATTAAATTTAGAACACACTAAGGATCCATATGTAAACATTGTAAAAAAGGTAGGAACTTGTTTTGTAATTTTGCAACTTTTTTAAAAATTGTAATATTAATATTATTAACAGGAAATATTTAGTCATAAATATCAAATCAACCCAACCTCAAAAGCAAATGTGAGGCAGGCAGAGCTGTACAACCATAAGATAAGATCAAAGCATTGACTACCTCATTGACTTCACCTCTATTGTTTACTATAAGTTTACTATAACCGACCCTCTGCCTCTGCCACTTCCTCAAATCTTTATCTTTCTTTACTTGTATTCTTGTTTTCCCATTCAATCTTTGCTCCCAAAATCAACCTTTTCCTTTCTTTATATTGCTTGGGGAAGCAGAAATGGAGGAGTCTAACAATTATGGCCACCAACATCCCCTGCTTCTTATCTCGAATCAAGACCAGCTGATCCACAATCAAAGTGATATAACTGATTGCTCGAGGTGTGCGGAAAAGGTGTCTACTCCATGTTTATGCTGTGCGGAGCACTGCGGGTTTTACCTTCACAAGGTATGTGCCGGCGCACCTTTGGAGCTTAATCACCCTTTTCATCTCAACCATCCTCTTCTTCTTATGCAAAATGCACCTTATTCATCTGGACGGTACATTTGCAATTTTTGCGGTAAACGCGGTTATGATTTTGTTTATCACTGCTCTTGCAATTTTGACTTTCATATTAAATGTGCTTTATTTACATTTAATATTGCTGAGAATAACTTGAAAGAGCTTGAGCATGTTCCCCTTCAACATCCTTTGATTTCCACTGAAAATGGTGATGAAAAACTCAAAGATGCTGCTAAGTGCTTTGGGTGTTGGGAACCATTAGCAAAGTATACACACTTTTCTCCTGACTGTGGATTTAATTTACATGAAAAATGCGCTAAGCTTCCTTTCAAACTGGATCATAAGTGCCATCACAAGCATCCTCTTACTCTACAATTTACTAGCGAACGACTCTCTTGCAAAATATGCAGAGAAAACAATGAAAAGGCTATAGGATTTGTTTATGGCTGTTCTCCGTGTAAGTTTGTTGTTCACATTGAATGTCTATCAGAATCTTTAGATCTTGTTGTTGAAGATAAAAGGCATGAACATCCTTTCACTTTGTTACTAAGAGGATCATCATTCATTTGTGATGCATGTGGTATTGAAGGAAATTACGCTTCCTACATATGTTGTACATGCAACACTATGGTCCATAAAAAGTGCACTTCGGTGCCACGCATCATCAAAAGCAAGTGGCATGATCATCGCCTTTTTCACAAATATTTCCTGCGCATAGAAGATTTTAGAGTTTTGAATTGCATAATGTGCAATGATGAAGTCAGTACAGACCATGGTAATTACTATTGTTCAAAGTGCGATGTTATATTCCATGTGAAGTGTGCACTGAAGGATAAAGATTCATATGAAATAGTAGAAAATGAAGATGAGGAATCTGCTGATGTTAGCTCCATAACCAAGGTTCTTGGATGGAATGATGCTGGAGAAGCCACTGTACTAGAGCATATCATGCATATTCACCACTTAACGTTAAGTGACAGAGTAAGTGAATATGTTAATAAATGTTGTGATGGGTGCTTGTTACCGATCTCGAATTCATTTTACTACTGTACACAATGTGATTTCTTTCTCCATAAAGTTTGTGTCGAGTTACCGAAGGTAAAGCATGTTTGGTATCATCATTGCCAATCACAACTAGTCCTTACTTCAAACGAAGTATTTTGGTGTGAAGCATGTGGTTTCTTGTCCAATGCTTTTTCCTATAAATGTGAAGATTGTAAGGTACGTATATGCCTTCCATGTATAATTGCTCTTACACCTGGTTCTCGCAAATATCGAGGACATAAACACCCTATTTTTTTCTACCATAAAAATAAAGGGGGATGTGTTGCTTGTGGTCGTGATTTCAATGGGTTGTGGTGTTGTAAGGAATGCAATTTTTCTCTAGATCATAAATGTTATTCGTTGCCTATTACATCCCATCACAAAAGTGATAAACATCTTCTTTCACTCACTTATCATGATAATAACAGTTATTCAGAGAGCCATTTTTGCGATATTTGTGAAGAACGTCGAAATCCAAATTTTTGGTTTTATCATTGTGCAATATAAGTTACTTCTGCTCATGTTAATTGTGTCCTTGGTAAATATCGGTACCTCAAACTCGGGAGTATCATTGAAGAACCTAAGGGCATGCATGAGCACCCTCTCACTGTTGTTAAGAAGATTTATTACTATCCAAACTGCAGTAACTGTGGTAAGCCCTGTTTAGATTTAGCTTTGGAATGTACTGGATGCAACTTCATTGTCCATGTTAGATGTCCACCATAACAATTTACTTCCTCATATTCGGAGGACTAAGGTGGCATTTAGGTGACTATAGTTCAAAACTACCACTTATCTTTTGCGGAGAACACAGAGTATGGTCACTTGTAATGGTGATTGTAATTATTATGCAGACTAGGGTTTTGTATTGTAAGGGAAGCATGTTTTGACTTGGAATTTCTGGGAGCATCTGATTATTCAAACTATAGTATCCTGACTTCTGTGTATTATTTTCTTTAAATTTATGCATGCATGCATGGCTTGTGAAGTAAATCCTTTAGAAAGTTTTTTTTCAAAAAAAATATTTAGAAAAGTAGGTCAATTTTTTTTTCTAAATTTAGAAAAATAAATCGATTTGGGAGAGAGAAAAAACATGTTTTCAACTGAAAACGCACCTTATAAAACATGTTTTCAATAAAACATACTTTCTAAAAAACGTATTTTCTTTTTACACAACAACTTTTTTTAATCTTAATTAAACATTAATTTCACTTGTTACTGAAAATTGGGGTGGATTTCTTTAAAGGTCCGATTGTGCTTATTTACTATTTTCGACATCATTGGTTCACCACAATAATTGAAGGATGAAAGTGTCAAGAAAATTTGTTTAAATGAAATTTAGACATTAAATCATAAGAAAAAAAAAACATAAAGATTCTGTTCATATATTTAATGATAATTGGCCTAAATCTGACAGATTTTTTTTTAAATTTAGATTTTTGTGACATGATTTTTAATAATAAAAATATTTATTTCATTTGAATTTAAATTTAATTATAAAATTATGAAGATATTTTAAATATTTTAATTTTGATGTAAAATGAGCTAAAATTCAATTTGATTGATTGGAGCTTCAACAAAAAAATTGAAAAAAAAGAAGTTATTCTTCACTCAGTTTAGAAAGGAGATCCCATTATTAATAAATATCAATAGAAATCTCTCTCGATGCGGCAAAAATCATGAATCAAATTAAATCTATAACACACTAAGTATCCGTATGTAAACATTGTAAAAAGTAGTAACTTCTTTAGTAGTTTTGCAGCTTTTTTAAAAAATTTGTAATGTTAATAATAGAAAACATTTATCCAATATATCTAAAATTAAAATTGGGCTCAAAAGATTTGTTATAGAATGTTTGGCATGTTTGGCATCATCCTTGCCAATCACTATTAGTCCTTACTTCAAACAAACTACTTCAGTGTGTAGCATGTGGTTACTGGTCTAAAGCTTTTGCCTATAAATGTGAAGAATGTAAGAAAAGTACATGCCTTCGATGTATAATTGCTCTTACACCTGGTGCTCACACATATCGAGGACATAAACACCCTGTTTTTCTCTACACTGAAAATAGAGGGGGATGTGTTGCTTGTGGTAAGAATGGTATCAAATGGTTGTTGCGTTGTAAGGAATGCGATTTTTCTCTAGATCATAAATGTTTTTCGTTGCCTGTTACATCTCTACAAAAGTGATGAACATCTTCTTTCCCTCACTTATCATGATGATAACAGTTATTCAGAAAGTCATTTTTGCGATATTTGTGAAGAATGTCGAGATCCAAATTTTTAGTTTTATCATTGTGCAACATGTGGTACTTCTGCTCATGTCAATTGTATCCTTAGTAGACACCCATTCGTCAAACCCGGAAATATCATTAAAGGACGTAAGGACATTCATGAGCACCTTGTCATTATTGTTAAGAAGATTTATTACTATCCGAACTGCAATAATTGTGGTAAGCCATGTTTAGATTTAGCTTTGGAATGTACTAGATGCAACTTCATTATCCATTTTAAGTGTCCACCATAACAATTTCACTTCCTCATAATCGGAGGACTAAGGTGGCGTTTAGGTGACTATAGTCCAAAACTATCACTTTTCTTTTGCAGAGAACACATAGTATGGTCACTTAATGGTGATTGTAATTATTATATAGACTAGGGTTTCATATTGTAAGGGAAGCATGTTTTGATTTGGAATTTGTGCGAACATTTGATTATTCAAACTATAGTATCCTGATTTCTGTGTGCTATTTTCTTTAAATGTATGCATGCATGCATGGCTTGTGAAGTAAATGTTGTGGAAAGTTTTTTATTGTGATGAAGAAATCTCTTTAGGTTTTGTCTGAAACCCATCATTGGAATTGCCACCAAATCTCATTTACATCTGCCAAAAATTTAAGTTATAAATTGGAAAATTAAAAGGTAAATAGTAATCCTAGACAACATTTTGATTATGCGATAAAAATTCATTTAAAATTAATACAATATGTAAACAAAGCACAGCAGTGGTATTAGTCATGTAATGATACGTTGTTTACACTAAACTTTTTTAATTGTAAGTTTTAGTATAAAAAAGAGATGGCAGTCCCATGCTTATTTTATTACAATTTGAGTTTTCTTAAAAACTTATTGGACTTAAATATAAATTTAAAGAATAAAAATGGATAATTTATGGGTAATATGTAACTAAAGCCAGAAAAATACTCATAATCTTATTTAAAATACCTTGATAATTTTAGAATCAAAGTTTTCCATATTTCAACACTCATCGATCTTTTTAATTTTGGTTTAAGAGGGTAAAAGTGATCAATGTTTTTTCAAAAAGAATAAGTTTTTTTTCACTCAATTGGATACTTGAACTTTAAAATGCATTAAAAGACCCTCAACCTTTAAAAAGAACAATTAAGCCCTTGCTTTTATTAAAAATTAGAAAAAATTATAAAAACTAGAATCAATAAAAGCTATAAATATTATTAAATTTTAAAAAATTAAATATTAAAATTAGAAAAAATAAAAATAAAAAATTATAAAATATATAGAAATATAAAAAATATAAAATTTTATAAAGTCGGAAGAAAATTATACAAATGTAAAGAAATACAAATTTCAAAAAAAAATATAAAAATTATCGTACCAAAAGAAGCATTTTATGATTTTTCTATAACTTTTATTAATTTTTATTTTTTATTGTTTTTCGCCACATGTCACACTATGTGTTGCAACACGTGATGACTTTAATTGAAAAAAAACTATGGGTCATTAATTTTTATGATTTTTATAAAATTTTACAATTTTTTATTTTTATGATTTTATAAAAAAATTCTAAGTTTTAATAATATTTATTTTTATATTAATATTAAAATTTAATAATTTTTTAAGAATTATTATTTATTATTATTTATAATTTTTCCTAATTTTCAATAAGAGTAGTGGCTTAATTGATTTTTGAAAAAATAAGGGCCTTTTTGATATATTTTGAAAGTTTAAGTATTCAATTGAGTGAAAAAAAGTAGGGGATTAATTACTTTTTTTTTTGAAGAAGTTTGGGGACCTTTTTGATGCATTTTGAAAGTTCAAGTGCTCAATTGGGTGTAAAAAAAAGATAGGCTTAATTACATTTTATAAAAAAATTTGAGGACCTTGTACACCCTTAAACCTTTATTTTGTAATTTCAAATTTAAAATTAAGGAATGTGAAAAGCACATTTGCCTGGTATGTGCAACTCTTCGTCTTGATGCTCTAACATGTACATCCCCTTCTTATTAATTATGATTTTGATGGGCAATGGGGTGAGAATCTAGAAGTGGCATTCAATTGCAAGGGTTGTAATTATTCTGTACATTCTTTTTATATGCTATTACCGACTAGAGTTAAACACAAATGCAATGAGTATCTTTTTAACTCACTTATTACAAGATTAATGATTATTCAAAACTGTTGAAAAGTCAACAAAGGTAGGAAGCAACTTGTTAAAAAGGTGAAGCAAGTTGCACCGAATGTTGAAAAGTTGAATGGGATAATTGCAATTTTGGTCCCTAATTTTTTAGGCTATTTGCAAGTTAGTCCCTGAACTTCAACTATAAATAGGCCTTTTCATTTTTCATTTCAACCATCCCAACCAATCTTTCTCTCTTAGTTTTCTCTCTTCTCCCATTTGAGAATTCTTAAGGAATTCTATTTGTTTGTAATATTTTGGAGATAGTAAAGTTATCATCCGGTGTTAGTGCAGGGGCGTAGGTATAATTTACGAACCTCGTTAAAATTCTTGTGTTCTTTCTTGTCCTATTTTTCTTTCAATATTCGAGGGTATAATAGTAGTATTTAATTGTGCTATTAAATTACGATAGAAGGAATATTCTGACTAAGGAAAGACTTGGTATTTAAGAGATCCTTGTGATCCACCTCTCTTCCCTGGGAATTGAACTTTGTGTGATTTTTTAGTACAATAATTTACACGCTTCCGACCCTATTGAAACAACAAGTGGTATCAAGAGCGAAGGTTAATCGTAGTATGCTCTGTGGTTGCGCTTAAAGCGATCTTCCACATCGAAAAGATTTCCTTAGGTATATTGAAAGATTATGGAGAAAACGGTTGGTGTAGGAGCTTCAACATCGTCCATGTGGACAAGACCGACAATTGCAAATGCAAGATTGGCGTGGAGATCTTTGATGGCATGGGCCATTTTGGCATGTGGCAAAGTGAGGTTCTAGATGCCCTTTTCAGCAGGGGTCTAGACATTGCCATTGATGAAGAGAAACCAGATGATGTACGGAGAAAGATTGGAAGGCGATCAATCGGTTGGCATGTGGCACAATTCGATTATGCCTTTCTCGAGAGCAGAGGTATGCTTTTTCAAAGGAGACTTCGCAAATAAGTTAATGGGTGGCACTTGAAGAAAAATTTTGAAGAAAAACAGTCAAAATAAGCTCCACTTGAAGAAAAAACTGTTTCGCTTCACTTACGTCCCAAGTACCACAATGAATGATCACATCACCAAATTTAATCAGTTAGTCACTGATTTGCTGAATATGGATGAGAATTTAAAGATGAAGATTTGGCTTTGATGCTGTTGGGGTCACTTCACGAGGAGTTTGAGTTCCTAGAAACTACTCTACTTCATGGCGAGAGTGATATATCTCCTGGCCAAGTCTGCATGACGGCCTTATCTGATTATGAGCAGAGAAAGAAGGACAAACAGAAAAACTCAATCGGAGATCTGAAGCTTTAGTAGTCCGAGGTCGCTCATACACTAGGAAGAAAACTCAAAAGGGGAGATCAAAGTCAAAGTCTAGGCTCGGGAAAGATGAATATGCCTTTTGTCATGAGAAAGGCCATTGGAAGAAAAATTGTCCAAAGCTGAAGAATAAGGGAAAAGCTGCTGTAGATGCTTGTGTTGTAAAGCATGATACCAGTGACTCTGAACTATCACTGGTTGCATCATCATCGTCGTTCTATTCAGATGAGTGGATATTGGATTCGGGTTGTACCTATCATATGTCCCCTAACCGGGAGTGGTTCTCTGATTTAGTAGAACTAAATGGAGGAGTTGTTTATATGGGCAATGACAATGCCTGTAAAACTGTTGGAATAGGTTCAATCCAATTAAAGAATAAAGATGAATCAACCAGAGTTACGTGATGTTGATGCGTGCCCAGTTTGAAGAAAAATCGCATCTCATTGGGAGCCATGGAATCCAATGGTTCAGTTGTTACTATGAGAGATGGGATTTTGAAAGTGACATCTGGCGCACTTGTGATATTGAAGGGCATCAGGAAAAATAACTTGTATTACTACCAAGGTAGTACAGTTATTGGAGCGATCATTGCAGACTTCCAAGAACAAAGACTTGGACTCAATGCAGTTGTGGCATATGAAATTGGGACATGCCAGCGAAAAATCCTTGCAAATTCTAGCAAAGCAAGGATTGTTGAAAGGTGCAAAGGCTTGCAAATTAAAATTTTGTGAGCATTGTGTTCTGGGAAAGCAAAAGAGAGTGAAATTCGGCACTGCTATCCATAATACAAAAGGTATTTTGGAATATGTTCACTCAGATGTGTGGGGGCCTTCCAAAACACCTTCGTTGGGAGGAAAACACTACTTTGTTACTTTTGTTGATGACTTTTCCAGAAGAGTTTGGGTGTATACCATGAAAACTAAAGATGAAGTGCTTGGAGTTTTTCTTAAATGGAAAACTATGATCGAAAACCAAACTGGCAAGAAAATCAAGCGGCTTAGGACGGACAATGGAGGGGAATATAGAAGTGATCCGTTCTTCGATGTGTGCCAAGAGTATGGTATTGTTTGACACTTTACAATTAGGGATACACCACAACAGAATGGAGTGGCGAGGCGTATGAATCGAACATTTCGGAGAAAGTTCGATGTATGTTGTCCAATCTTTGGGTTGGGCAAGCAATTTTGAATTGAGGTGTGACATACCGCCATCTTGTTAATCGTTTGCCATCATCTGCATTAGAAAGAAAAACTCCTATGGAGGTATGGTCTGGAAAACCGGCTACAGATTATGATTCCTTACATGTGTTTGGATCCACTGCATATTACCATGTGAAGGAGTCAAAGTTAGATCCGAGGGCAAAGAAAGCTCTCTTTATGGGAATCACTTACGGGTGAAGGGATTTTGTCTTTGGTGCTTAGACACAAAGAAAATGATCATGTAGGAGATGTTACCTTTGATGAATCGCCACATTGAAAAATGTAGCGGATAAAGATATTCAGACGAGCGATACTCCACGGCGGTGGAGTGTACTCCAAAACAGTGGAGTTTGAGCGGATGGGGATTTGCCCGATTAATAAGTCTAATTCTCCACCACAATGGAGGAATTAGAGGTTGAAGAGGTTCGACCCAAGAACCATTAAGTACACTGAACCGATTCGCGATTGCAAGGCCAAGGAGAGAAATTCGTAAACCTGCTCGATTCTTGATATGGTGGCCTCGCCCTTCCGTTGTTGATGATGATATTCTGTCACTTATCAAGAAGCAATGCAAAGCTTAGAAAGTGACAAATGGAAATGCGCCATGAATGAAGAAATGCAGTCTCTCCGGAAGAACAATACTTGGGAGTTGGCGCAATTACCGAAAGGTAAAAGGGCAATCGGATGCAAATGGGTATTCGCAAAGAAAGATGGATCTCCTAGCAAGAAAGATATTCGCTACAAGGCAAGATTAGTAGCTAAAGGCTACGCTCAGAAGGAGGGAATTGACTACAATGATGTATTTTCCCCTGTTGTGAAGCATTCCTCCATCAGAATTTTGTTGGCCTTGGTAGCACAATTGAATTTGGAGCTAGCTCAACTTGATGTTAAGACGGCTTTCTTGCATGGTGAGTTAGAAGAGAGATCTATATGACTCAAAGAAGGATACACAGATCTTGGTGGTAGAAATTGGGTTTGTAAGTGAACAAATCGCTATATGGATTGAAGCAATCCCCGAGGCGATGGTACAAGCGATTTGATAGCTTTATGAAAAGGCGAAGTACACAAGAAGCAAATATGACAATTGTGTGTATTTGCGAAGTGCATGACGGATCTTTCATTTATCTACTCTTGTATGTTGATGATATGTTAATCGCTTGAAGAGCCAAAAGAGATAGATAAGTGAAGGCTCGGTTGAATCAAGAGTTCGAGATGAAAGATCTAGGTGAGGCCAAGAAGATTCTCGGCATGGAGATAAGTAGAGATAGACAGAGAGGCAAGCTTTGTTTGAATCGAAGCAATATCTGAAAAGGTATTACAATGTTTTGGTGTAAATGAAAACACAAAACATGTAAGTACCCACTTGCTTCTCATTTGAAACTTAGTGCTCAATTATCTCCGGCCGAAAAAGAAAGAGAATATATGGCAAAAGTCCCATATGCTAATGCAGTTGGGAGTTTGATGTATCGATGGTGTGTCTGCTGACCGACATTTCACAAGTTGTTGGAGTTGTGGCGGTATATGCATGATCCTGAAAAGGACATTGGCAAGTCATGAAATGGATTCTGCGGTATCTTGAAAAACCGTAGATGTTGGTTTAGTTTTTGAGCGGGATGAAACACTTGGTCGGTTTGTAGTTGGATATGTTGATTCCGACTTTGCTGGTGATTTAGATAAACGTCGTTCAACTACGGGTATCTGTTTACTCTTGCTAAAGCCCGATGAGTTGGAAGTCTACCTTGCGATCTCTGATGGTGTGTCTACTACAGAGGCGAATATATGGCGATTCTGAAGTCATTAAGGAGGCTATTTGGCTTAATGGATTGTTGAAAGACTTGGGAGTTGTTCAAAGTCACATTAGTCTATATTGTGACATCGAGCGCTATTCATTTAGCGAAAAATCAAGTCTATCATTCAAGAACCAAGCATATCGACGTAAGATATCACTTTGTGCGGGAAGTCTTTGAAAAAGGAAAAATTCTACTTCAGAAGATTCCGACAGCAGATAATCCTGCAGATATGATGACCAAAGTGGTAACAACAATCAAGTTTAATCATTGTTTGAACTTGATTAACATCCTGAGAATTTGAGCACCTTCAGGTGTATGGCGCTCGAGAGCGCATTTGGAGGCACTACAAAAGATAACTTTATCGAATTTGGGGAGTTGAAGGAAGTGTGTGAAGATGCGATTATCCTAATCAAATCTTCAAGGTGGAGATTGTTGAAAAGTCAACAAAGGTAGGAAGCAACTTGTTAAAAAGGTGAAGCAAGTTGCAATCGAATGTTGAAAAGTTGAATGGGATAATTGCAATTTTGGTCCCTAATTTTTAGGCCATTTGCAAGTTAGTCCTGAACTTCAACTATAAATAGGCCTTTTCATTTTTCATTTCAACCATCCCAACCAATCTTTCTCTCTTAGTTTTCTCTCTTCTCCCATTTGAGAATTCTTAAGGAATTCTATTTGTTTGTAATATTTTGGAGATAGTAAAGTTATCATCTGGTGTTAGTGCCCGAGGACGTAGGTATAATTTACCGAACCTCGTTAAAATTCTTGTGTTCTTTCTTGTCCTATTTTTCTTTCAATATTCGAGGGTATAATAGTAGTATTTAATTGTGCTATTAAATTACGATAGAAGGAATATTCTTACTAAGGAAAGACTTGGTATTTAAGAGATCCTTGTGATCCACCTCTCTTCCCTGGGAATTGAACTTTGTGTGATTTTTTAGTACAATAATTTACACGCTTCCGACCCTATTGAAACAACAAAAACTTCATTATTATGATATTTGTGAGCAAAAAAGAGATTTGAAATGCTGGTTTTATCATTGCACAACTTGCAACACATTTACTCATGTGAAATGTGTTCTCGGTGAATATACATTTATCAAAATCCGGAATATCTACAAAGAAGGGGATCATCTGCACCTTCTCACATTTGTGAAATTCGTTCTCCCTGAATGAACTATATGTGAAGAACCCTATGAAGAGCTTGCTCTGGAATGTGCAGAACTAGAGTGCAATTATCTCGTTCACTGGAAATGTATGAACACATATAGCTCTGAATATGGATTCTTGAGAGGTAGAGACTTTTAATTGGCATTTAAATTTTCCATTGTAAGTTGAAATAATGTAATTTGGCCAATTGGTTTGGTTGAAACTTGTGTGGTTAGGATTACTTGGTGTTGTTTATTATTCTGTAATTACAATAAAATGTCACAATACTGCTGTTCTACTTCTGTGATCATAACAATAATATAAATTTATGCTTTAATTATTTCTCTTTATGGCTTAAATTATTTGAAAAAAGAAGAGCTACTAGGAATTATTTTGATCTCATTCGTAGTGAACATTTAACTTAATAGATTAGTTGCCAGAAAAAGCCGGTGATTCGTTTACGTACAATCTTGCTGAAAAGAAACTGAAAGAGTTTAAGCATGTTACCTTTGAAGATCCATTGATTTTCACAGAAAATGATGGTGAACAACGTCAAGATCTTGATAAGTGCTTCTGTTGTTGGGAACCATTAGCAAATTGAGCCACAGATGTCATCGCAAGCATCATCTTGTTTTACAATTTAATAGTGAACGACTCTCTTGCAAGATATGCCAAAAAAAAAAAAAACCAAACTGAAGGGTACAGGATTGTTTATGCTTGTTCACCTTGTAAGTTAGCCATTCACATTAAATGTGTATCACCATCTCTTGATCTTGTTGTTGAAGATAAAAGCCATAAATTGTGATGCATGTGGTTGAACGTAATGATGTTTCTATTAGCTCGATAATCAGTGTTCTTGAACGAAATGATGCTGGAGAAGCCACGATAACAGAACATTTCATTCAAGCATAATAAAGGAGTATGATAATAAATGTTGTGTGAACATTTGATTATTCGAACTATAATTTCCTGATTTCTGTGTTCTTTAAATGTATGCATGCATGCCTTGTTAAGTCGAAGTTCTTTAAACCATGTTTTAACAGAAGCCAGCCATGTGTGAAGTGTCAGGAGCATGAGAACCTGTTTGAGAGTTGAAGCTCCTATTGCTGCTCTGTGCAGCCTATTCTGGAATTTGAGAGGCCATGGACACTTGCTACCAAATCTCCTAATATAGCCACTGCTTCATTGTTACATCAAGCCATTAGGTTGCAAAGCTAATCCAGAGCAGCTTATTTACATCTAGCAACAATTTAAGCTACAAATTGGAAAATTAAAAGGTATAGTAATCCTAGACAACATTTTGATTATGTGAGATAAATTAAAACTTACTATAATTCTACAATTTAATAAAAAAAAATTCATAATAAGATTATACTTGAGCCAAGTAAAATCATTAATTACAAGCTTAAAATATAATTTAGTGTCAAGTAGGATCTTTAATTACATAAAACAATATTTATAGGTTTATATAAATTATGGACTTTTCAACTCAATAAGTAAAATTAAAACAATTTAGTGAAATGCATTAAATTGTAATACAATTCAATAACAATTTAGTGAAATCCATAGAAAATTATTATTTTTATTAATAAACATCAATAGAATCTCTCTCGATACGGCAAAAACTGATAAATCTAGAACACATTAAGGATCCATTTGTAAATATTGTAAAAAGTAGGAACTTCTTTTATAATTTTACATTTCTTTTCAATTGTAATATTGATATTATTAATAGAAAACATTTATTCAAGATATCTATAAATTAAAATTGGGCTCAAAAGATTTTTCATAAAATGTATATGTAAATTAAAAGATTTGTTATAAGGATTTATTCAACTTTTCTATTTATACAAACACTAGTAAAAATAATTAAAATACCACACCATAAAGAAAATACTAAAATATATTAATTACAAATAAAACAAAAATAATTAGGTATTTTCACATGAATAATGCAAAAAAATAGTTACGAGATTATTTACGAGGATGATATGTTTTCAATAATAAATTTAAGTGTCGTCAATGTGTCAACTGACACTATCCTTATAATACCCACATTTTTCTAGTCACATGTGCTTTTTTCATTATTATTAAAGGTAGTTTGAAGGGTTAAACCCGAGAGAAGATAAAGAGAGGTTAAGACGGGAATCATGTCAAAATATCAGCATTTAAGGTTGAGTTTTAAGTTGTTTTTGTTAAATTTTGGTTGTGTTTAACAAAATCAAAGTTGTTTTGTGAACCATTTGTTGGCTTATAAATTTTTCGGCGATTCTTCGGTGAGTTTCCGGTGCATTCTTGTTAACAAATGAAAGGTATCTTCAAGACCTTTCTAAAGGTTGGTGTGACTAACATATTTGGCTGAGTAAAGTAGGAGAAAACAATTTTTAAAATTTATGTTCATGGATTTTTTACAGATTTGGGTAGCTAAATTAAGGCTTTGTAAAATTATCTATAGTATTTTTATAGTATGAAATGTGATCTTCTATTGGTATGTTTGCCTAGCTAAATTGAATTCTATGTTAAAAGAACTAATTCTCAAAATAACCTACTTGAAACTGAAAACCCAGAAATTCTAGGTAAGTTGTGATATTTTTCAAAGTTTTGAATCTCAAATCTTAGGTTTTTGGTAATTGTTTTTTATGACAAAAAAATTCATGTTTTAGTATTACATTGGAACTTTAAATTAATATTTTTAAAGCTATCAAATTTTCGAAAGAGCTTAGAGTTATGATGGTTTAAAGTGAATCAAATAGGCATGAGAATTCTAAAATATAAAATACAAAAATTTTCGATTTTATTTCGTTTTAATATTATTGTTGCCAAATTAAGTTTTATTAAGTTAAACATCATCTTAAATTAATTTTCAAAATTTTGTTGAATTCATATATATATATATATATATATATATATATATATATATTATTGTACTTGTTTAGTTACTCAAATGGTTACCTCACAACCGAAATAACCTGGAATCACCAACAAAGATTATAACTATTTAAGTTTAAGATTTCACGATTATATTTTGATTTAAGAATGCCTTTGGTAAATTTTAGGCCTCTAGGATATTTGCGTATCCATTACTCAAGTCTCGATTTGATTACTCAAGTCAGTGGTTCGATATTTCTTAGGGTTTTAAATTCTTAAAAACACTCAACCTTGAATGATTTGCATTATCTATGTAATATATGATTTTGCTCGTATTTCATGAAAATCAAGTTAAGTGTGCAAGTAAGGTTCTTGCAAGCCTAGCCTTAGGATAGTTTGGGAGTGCGGCCGCCCTGGGTTTAAGACTGGAAATGGCCCAAATTTATTTTTCTTTAGCTTTTAATGTGGAAAAAAAAAATCTTCAACATTTTAAGATTTCTAATTGACGCGGCAGAAAAAAAAAGAAAAAAAATAAAATGAGCCCCAATTTTTTATTTTATTACTAGTATATGTTTTTATTATAGTGTATTACATTTTATAGTTTTTTTTAAAAGGACCTCAATTTATTATTTCACCTAAGGCTAAAAAATGTCAAGAACGGATCTAGGTGTGTATATATATATATATTTAACGAAACATATGTTCATATCTAAATCTTGTTATATAATCTATTTTTTAGAAAATTGTTATGGACTTAATATTTTTGGTACATATCCACTATTGAATATTGTTTTAGTAACTCATATGCCATTGAAGTATGCTTTGGTGTGTATATATATATTATTGAAGCATGTTTTGGCATATAGAACACGTTTTGATAAATATGCTTTTGGAGATATGTTTTCGTATGTGGAATATGTTTCGTACAAGATAAGACACATGAAAGATAATCCAATCTTTCTGTATTTCAGAATTTGCTCCTAATGTGCTATGTTTTAGTTCTGTCAATGGGGTTAAACCTTGACAATGTCGACATGTATTCCGTTTTTAGAAATTGGTTTCAACTGTATTACCAGTTTCGAATAGTGGTATAATTTCGCTTCACGCAACTGGGACAATTGTGGTTTTCGACCTTTGTCGGTGACCATAGCTTGTAAAAGGAGTTGTATCATGTATAATTATATATATATACTTAGAAATTTGTTTTGGCTTATATATATATTTATGTTATGAAATTCAATTTTTGATTTATGATGGATTTTAAAGATGTTCTCATACATGTCTTTAATTAAACCATTTTGGCCTAAATATTTTTATGCTTGTTTAACCCAATTGAATGAAATATCAATTACTTACTAAGTAGTTTGTACTCACTCTCTCCTTTACTATTGTACATGTAACACTTCTAAAATTGTTATACCATAAAATCAGTAATATATCAAGATTGTGTACAATTGATTTCTCTATAAAGTGAAATAAGGAAAATAAAAGTGATGAAACAGAAGGTTGAATGAGGTCAAGGGAAGTTGAAATAAGAAGAATGTTGTGATATATTAATTTGAGCTAGGAACTAAATCATAAAGATATGAAAAGTTTGGGGATTCAAGTATGATTATCCAAAATTTGAAGGGTTGATGTGTAAACATGAGAAAGCTGAGGGACTAAAATTAAAAACAACTCAATTTTTTATGACATGAAATTGACATGTAGGAACCAAATTAGTTAAGTGAAGAAATATGAGAGACTGAATTACAATTTAACTAAAAATAAATAATAAATCTAAGGATGAAATTTTAAAGAAGCATCAAGGGAAAATGGTCATATAGTTAACTATTTAAATTAGAATATTGACTTGAAGTTTTTAAATACTATTCTAATAAATATTTTCGTTTTCCACACGATGAATAATGAATTAGAGTAAGGGTTAAAAAATTCATGCCAATTACTAAAATCATTAAGGGTGCTGGCAAGGGCGAAGTCAGAAAATTTTTTTAGGGGGCCGGATGAAATTTTAATTTTTTATAGTTTATATATTTATAATTTATAAAGGATTCAATCAAATTTTTATAATTTTAAAGGGGTCAAAGTGTAATTTTACCTTTACTAATTTAAAATTTTTAAAAAGTTTAAAGAGTCTAAAATATAATTTTACATTTTAGGGAGGCCGGGGCCATGCGAGCCCCCTGGCCTCGCCGCTGGGTGCTGGTATAGTCATCAGACTTAAACTACGAAATGCTACTATAATTATCAAAACAAATCACATACAAATTAAATTTTAAAATTCAGTTAAACAATAAAACATATTATAAATCCATGCCTCATATGAATTATAATCAAACCAAGGCTAACCCAAGCATACGAGAGCTCTTAAGTCAAGTTGGTAGCTAAACAATTTCAATATTTGAAGAAAAAATCAAGTGGGTGTTGCGACGTTGTAATCAGTAAGGACCAAAATGCTAAATTTTGAATTACAAGGGTGTTGCGACATCGGGGTTCGACGTTCGCAACATGCACTAGCTGGTGTCAAATTTTTAAAAAAAAATACAATTAATATTTTCTTTTTTGCACTCAAATTGAAATTTTAAATTTTCAAAATAGATTAAAAAGATCCTCAGACTTAAAAAAAAAAACAATTAAGCCCTTAATTTTTTTTTAGACACTCAATCAAGTACTTAAACTATTAAATTTAAGAACAAAAAAAACCTCGTTAAACCTCTAGGTCGGATTTTAGATAAGATATTTTGAATTTAGATTCTTATTATCCTGTTCTTCTTACGCAAAAGTCACCTTATTTATTTGGAGAGTACATTTGTGATTTTTGTAATGAATTGGATAATAAGTTTGTTTATCATTGGTCTTGCGGATTGGACTTTCATATTAAATTTGCTTTCTTTACGTTTAATATTGCCCGGAATAATTTGAAAGATCTTGAGCATGTTGCCCTTCAACATCCTTTGATTTCAACTGAAAATGGTGATGAAGAACGTGAAGATGTTAGTAAGTGCTTTGGATGTCGGGAACCATTAGTAAATTATACACACTTTTCTCCTAACTGTGGATTTAATTTACATGAGAAATGAGCTACGCTTTCTTTCAAACTGAATCATGGGTGCCATCGCAAGCATCCTCTTGTCCTACAATTTAACAGCCAACGGCTCTCTTGCAAGATATGCGGAGAAACCAGTGGAAAGGGTAGAGGATTTGTTTATGGTTGTTCATTTTGTAAGTTTGCTGTTCACATTGAATGTGTATCAGCATCTTTAGATCTAGTTGCTGAAGATAAAACCCATGATCACATCCTTTTAGTTTGTTTGCAAGATGATCATCATTCATTTGTGATGCATGTGGTATTGAAGGAAGTTATGCTTCCTACATATGTTGTACATACAATATTATGGTCCATAAACAGTACACTTCATTGTCACGCATCATCAAAAGCAAGTGATATGAAACAACTTAATCTCGTAAATTTATTTAAAAACCGGCATATATAAGAAATTCATCTCAATATTCATTATCTAATCCACAAAGTAAGGAATAAAGTGAAAATTTTGTTTTTTCTTTTAATTTTTTTTCCATTATTCTCAAATTTAATAATGAACCTAGAACACACCCAAATCCATTACATCCCATTCTTAACTATTATAAATTAAGATTGAATTATAAAAGAATACGAAAAGAGGAAGCCAAATAACCGCAATGCATGCATCAATATATGTAACAAAAGCCTGTATAAACATCAAAATGCTTGTAATATTATTTAAAATACCCTCATAATTTTACAATCAAGATTTGTCATATACTTTACTAAACTTTAACTTTAAAAGAAACCCGCTGAAGTAAAGTATCAAAGCAAAGACTCGTTAAAAGCAATATAATAAGATAGTTTCAGAGTCTCTCTTTCAAATTTGTACTTTGCTTCAAACATTGAGTTTCAGTTTTTCTTGCTACGTCGACGGAAAAAAACCAAAGAGGAAGGAGAAATGGAGGAGTCAAACAATTATGGGCACCAACATCCCCTGCTTCTTATCTTGAATCAAGACCAGATGATCTACAATCAAAGTGGTGTAACTGATTGCTCCAGGTGTGGGGAGAAGGTGTCTACTCCATGTTTATGCTGTGCGGAGCACTGCGGGTTTTACCTTCACAAGGTATGTGCCGGCGCACCTTTGGAGCTTAATCACCCTTTTCATCTCAACCATCCTCTTCTTCTTATGCAAAATGCACCTTATTCATCTGGAGGGTACATTTGCAATTTTTGCGGTAAAGGCGGTTATGATTTTGTTTATCACTGCTCTTGCAATTTTGACTTTCATATTAAATGTGCTTTATTTACATTTAATATTGCTGAGAATAACTTGAAAGAGCTTGAGCATGTTCCCCTTCAACATCCTTTGATTTCCACTGAAAATGGTGATGAAAAACTCAAAGATGCTGCTAAGTGCTTTGGGTGTTGGGAACCATTAGCAAAGTATACACACTTTTCTCCTGACTGTGGATTTAATTCACATGAGAAATGCGCTAAGCTTCCTTTCAAACTGAATCATGTGTGCCATCGCAAGCATCCTCTTGTTCTACAATTTAATAGCCAACGGCTCTCTTGCAAGATATGCGGAGAAACAAATCGAGAGGCTATAGGATTTGTTTATGGTTGCTCTCCTTGTAAGTTTGTTGTTCACATTGAATGTGCATCACAATCACCATTACAAGTTATTAAGAGTACAAATCATGAACATCCATTCACCTTGTTTTTGAGACAAGTTCCATTCACTTGTGATGCGTGTGGTTTCGAAGGAAATCATGTTGTCTATACATGTGGTACATGCAACATTATAATCCATAAAAATTGCATTTCATTGCCTCGCATTATCAAAAGTAAGTGGCATGACCATCGCCTTCTTCACACATATTTCCATCACATAGAAGATTTTGGAGTTTTGAATTGCATGATATGCCATGATGAAGTCGATACAGAGCATGGTAGTTACTATTGTTCAAAGTGCAATGTTATATTCCATGTGCATTGTGTGACAGAGGATAAACGCTCATATGCAGTAGTTTCACTAGAAAATGAAGATGAGATTCCCTATGAAAGTTCCATCACTGTCTTAGAGAGCAATGATGCCGGAGAAGCTACAAAAATAAAACATTTCAAGCATATACATAATCTAATGTTAAGTCCCTTTGTTGGAAGGTATGAAAATGGTTGTGACGGGTGTTTGTTGCCAATCTCGGGACCATTTTACTCCTGTTCATTTTGTGATTTCTTCCTACATAAAGCGTGTGCTGAGTTACCTAAGATGAAGGATGTTTGGCATCATTTGTGCCAAGAACCTCTTGTCCTTATTTCGGACAAAGCTTTTGAGTGTCTAGAATGTCTGAACTTGTATAATGCCTTTGCTTATGAATGTTCTGGATGTGAGACAAAGATATGTCTCCAATGTGTGATTGCTCTTACTCCTGGTGCTCGAACATTTTTGAAACATGAACACCCCCTCTTTTACTATAGAAAGCACAAGGGGAAATGCAATGCTTGTGGTAATACTACAAGGAGCGCATTTTGGTGTAAGGATTGTAATTTTGTGCTACATGTGGAATGTTTTTCACTTCCAATTACAGCTCACCACAAATGTGATGAGCATCTTCTTTCACTCACTAATCATAATGATAATGGTTATTCAGAAAGTTATTATTGTGATATCTGTGAGAAAAGTCGAGATCTAAATCGTTGGTTTTATCATTGTGCAACATGCGATACTTCTGCTCATGTTGGTTGTGTTCTTGGAAATTATTCATTCCTCAAACATAGGAGCATCTATGAAGAAAAAAGTCATCCACACCCACTCATCATTGTGAAGAAGAAGTATTACTACCCTAATTGTGATAAATGTGGTAAGCCTTGTGAAGATGTGGCTCTTGAATGCTCAAAGCCGGAGTGCAAATATATTGTCCACTGGGATTGTGTAGCACCCGATTATCTACAGAGTTGGTGGGACTGGTGCATGTAGCAATTCAGAAGTAATCATATTTGAAACTTACCACTTCATTTGCAGGAAAACTCAAGACTAGAAAATAGGGTTTGATTTTTATCTTGTTACTTGTGATGTTAGTCATTGTTGTCATTGTAATTTGATTTGTTTTAAATAAATGTCATGTAGTAATATGAAGTTGAAACTCGAGAGGTTTGTATTGTTGATTTTAGAATTTCTTGTAATTTGAAAGTGTGATTGTACTTACAATAGTAAAGGTGTTGCTTGATGCTACTCTTAATAGCTCTTTAAGCTCTTTGTTTCTTTATATAAGTTACTTGAAAATACAAGTTTTTTTTCTGAAATTATGTCTCTCTTTTTATGCACATTTAAATTAAGTTTAACATTTGATTGTGCATTTGTTGTCGCTCTATGTATAGATATATAACACAAAAGATTTTATATTAAAATACATTGAAAACTATTTATATTAAAAAACACTATCATAATATAATAAATGATTTATTGTATTAAATATAATTTTAAAATTTTTATTTTGGGTTGGGTTATTTTTTGAGTAATTTTTTTTTAGGTTTTAAGTAATGAATTTGAATGTTTTTAGTTAGTGATTTAATATAAATATAATATTTATTTAACATATATAATTAATAAAATTATTTTTTATAACATATATATTTTTATGACCTGAATTATTAGTTAATAATAAAATATTTATTTCATTTGAATTTAAATTAAAATATAAAGATATTTTTAAATTTTAATGTAAAATGAGTTAAAATTCAACTTCAACAAACAAATTGAAAAATAAAATTAAGGTATTCTTCAATCCAAAAAGGAACATCCTTATTCCTTACCCAACTTCATCCTTTTCTTTATTTTTTCTGTAAGGGAAAAATCATATTTTGACAAGATAATTTTGTTTCAAATTTTAAAGTAAATAGCTTTTGATATTTCTTAGTATCCACGAAAATTCCAAAGGTTTATTTATTTTTTTATAAAAAGATAAAAAATCATGGATTCACTCAATTTAGAAAGGATATCCCATTATTAATAAACATCAATAGAATCCCTTTCGATGATGGATCAAATTAAATTTAGAACACACTAAGGATCCATATGTAAACATTGTAAAAAGGTAGGAACTTCTTTTACAATTTTGCAACTTTTTTAAAAATTGTAATATTAATATTATTAACAGAAAATATTTAGTCATAAATATCAAATCAACCCAACCTCAAAAGCAAATGTGAAGCAGGCAGAGCTCTACAACCATAAGATAAGATCAAAGCATTGACCACCTCATTGACTTCACCTCTATTGTTTACTATAACCCACCCTCTACTTCTGCCACTTCCTCAATCATTATCTTTCTTCACTTGTATTCTTGTTTTCCCATTCAATCTTTGCTCCCAAAATCAACCTTTTCATTTCTTTATATTGCTTGGGGAAGCAGAAATGGAGGAGTCTAACAATTATGGCCACCAACATCCCCTGCTTGTTATCTTGAATCAAGACCAGCTGATCCACAATCAACATCCCTTGTTAATTACATATTTTAAAAAATTTTAAAAATTAAAAGTGAAATACCTTGAAATATTTATAGATGCAAGGGAAAGAAGGCAATTGGATGCAAATGGGTATATGCAAAGAAGGAATGATTTCCTGGTAAAAATGAAATTAGATACAAGGGTAGATTGGTAGCAAAGGGTTACACTCGAAAGAAGGAATAGACTACAATGAAGTGTTTTCTTCAGTTGTGAAGCATTCGTCTATTCAGATTTTGCTAGCCTTGGTTGCGCAACATGACCTTGAACTAGTTCAGCTTGATGTGAAGACCGCGTTTTTACATGGTGATTTGGAAGAGGAAATCTATATGACTTAGCCAAATGGATTCAAGGTTGCTGGTAAATAAAATTGGGTTTGCAAACTGACAAAGTCACTTTATGGATTGAAGCAATCTCCAAGGCAATGGTACAAGCGATTTGATCAGTTCATGAAAGGGAAAAGGTACACAAGAAGTAAATTTGATCATTGCGTGTATTTTCAGAAGCTACAAGAAGAAATTTTCATATACTTGCTCTTATATGTTGATGATATGCTGATAGCATCTAAGAGTAAAGTTGAAATTGAGACATTGAAGACTCAACTCAATCTTGAGTTTCAGATGAAAGATTTAGGTGAAGCTAAAAAGATTCTTGGCATAGAAATATGTAGAGATAGAGCTCATGGCAAAGTTAGCTTGTCTCAGAAGCAGTATTTGAAGAAGGTACTACAGCAGTTTGGCATGAACGAGCAAACAAAACCTGTAAGTACCCCGTTGGCTTATCATTTCAAGTTTTCTGCACAACTATCTCCTTCGACGAATACGGAACAAGAATACATGTTGCAAGTTTCGTATTCTAATGCAGTGGGTAGCTTGATGTATGCAATAGTGTGTACAAGACCCGACATTTCACAGGCAGTTAGTATAGTGAGCGGTATATGCATAATCTCGAAAAGGACATTGGCAAGTCGTGAAATGGATTCTACGGTATATTCGAAGACCGTGGATGTTGGATTCTTGTTCAAGTAGGATAATACACTTGGTAAAGGTGTTATTAGATGCGTTGATTACGACTATCTTTGGTGATTTGGACAAGCGAAGATCAACCACCGGTTATGTGTTTACACTTGCTGGAGGACTAATAAGTTGGAAGTCTACACTATAGTCTACAGTTGCGTTGTCAACCACAGAAGCCGAATACATGGCTGTAACAGAGGCTGTAAAGGAAGCTGTTTGGTTATAAGGTATGGTTAAAAACTTGGGATTGGTTTAGGAGCATATTAACGTGTATTGTGATAGTCAAAGTGCTATTCATTTAGCAAAGAATCAAGTCTATCATGCACGTACAAAGCATATCGACGTACGATTCCATTTTGTGCGAGAAATTATTGATGAGGGGAAAATTTGTCTTCAGAAGATCAAGACTCCAGATAATCCCGCAGATATGATGACCAAGGTGGTAACAGCAATCAAGTTCGAACATTGTTTAAACTTGATCAACATCCTGCAAGTTTAATAGTTGAAGAATGCAGTATCAAGTATTGTTGTCAAAGGCAAAAAGAATTGTGTAAAGATAAGATTATCCTAATCAAATCTTCAAGGTGGAGATTATTAGCAGCTACCCATATCTTTGAAAAGTCAAAGATATGAGTGTCAGAAAATTGGCACCGGAAATAAGAACATTTAAGGCACCGAAATTTGGTTTGAAATTTTGCATGGGATAATTGCAATTTTGGTCCCTAATTGTATAGGGACTTTGCAAGTTGATCACTGAACCTCAACTATAAATAGGTCTAACCAATTCTCATTTTCTTCATCCCATATTTGTCATTCTCTACTTAAGGCATTGTTCTCTCTCTCCTTATTTGTAAATTTCACTTGTATTTTTGGAGTGAAATATATTTGGTAGTGCTCGAGGATGTAAGCAAAATTTGCTGAACCTCGTTAAAATTCTGGTGTTCTTTATTGTTTATTTTTGCATATTTTGTGAGTGTGATTATAGCAATTTATTGTGCTATTAAATTACGATAAAGGGATATTCTGGCTAGGAAAGACCTGGTACTTAAGTGATCCTCGTGATCCACCTCTCTTTCCTGGGAATTGAACTTAGTGTAATTTTTTAATACAATAATTTTGCTCTTTTACACGCTTTCGCGCAACAGACATTGATGAATTATCATTGAAGGCACACATTTTGCAACCCCAAACCTTTTGAGATTCGAAACAGTTGTTTAACAAGTTAAGTAATTGCTGCATATTTGAAAGCAAACTTGTTATCTAGCTTTGTTCAGCAATTGCGGAGTTGATAGGCAAATTTGGTTAACATTGGTAAGGCATTATGTCCTCTCCTACTCTATTTATCTCATCTTCAATGGCCACTAAAACTAGAGAGGACGTTTTTTGGGGTAAGGCCAATAGGCCATGATTATGCTGCCTATGCATAATATTTTTTTTATTATTATTAGTTGAAGTAGTAATTGCTCTTATTAGTGTTACCTGAAAATTGGGTAAAGTTTCTGTTGTGCTTATTAAGGTGAAAGTGTAAGGAAAGTTGATTTAAATGAATTTGACAGACATTAAATCATAAGGAAAAGAAGCATAAAGATTCTGTTCATATATTTAATGGTAATTTGTACAAATCTGACATATTTTTTTAGCAGTCAAAATCTGACTTATTAAAAGAAAGAAAATCAAATCCATCGATAAGATAGTACATTAATATAGTTTATAAGAGTATTATTTTTATTATATTTTAGTATATAAATTAATTTTAATCTGTAATATTTTGTTATTTTTATGAGTTATTTTTAATAAAGAGAAATTTTTTATTTTAGAAATATGTTATTTTTATAAGAGTTATTATTTATTTTCTAATTTCCAATTTAAACGTATTTTAATTATTCTTTATTTTATATCAAGCTATTTTAAAATAAAATTTTTATTTATTATTAATGGATCGAAACAATATTTTTATTTTGAATGGTGATGACATGGTTCAACATTAGTTGAACCGACTTCTATTCAAAATAAAAATTATGACTATTCGAGAAAACCTTCTTAAGTCAAAAGATTGGGTTATTGAATCCAATAATTACTTTTAAAATGTTGGGTTGAATGAACTCTTAAAACTAAAAAAAAAAAAAAAAAACTTGAAAATGATGTTTTAAAGAATCACTTATGCTCAATTAAAATTAAATAATAAATTTGGAGAATTGAAATTTAATTCATTCTATCCTATTTATGATTAAAATTTTAGTATAAAAGTAATCTTTCATTTTTATGATATATATTTAATTTGAGATATGATATTATTTAATCATTTAAATTATGATATTAATAACTAGCATTTAAATGATATTAGTGAGACGTTATTTTTATTATTAAAACGAAAATTTGTAAATGTTCATTTAATATAAATAATTTTAGTTATTTTTTTCTAAAACTGACAAGTAGATTATGGTCATGTTATGAGAAACAAAATCTGTTCGAGATAGCAAATAAAGACTTAAAATGATCACATTAAACTCTCCCATTACATCACAAAAGTGAAGTTTGAAACAAAGTATCAAGGATTTGTTTAAAAGTCACTGTCCCAATATCAACCTTGCAACTACTCTCTACCTTTTACTTGAAAAAAAAAATTGATACAAACAAACTTTTTCCCAACAACTCGCATAAAAAATTATTATTATTATTAATTGCTCTTGTTTCTGTTAGCTGAAAATTGGGTACACTTCTTTAAAGTTATTGTTGCTCTTATTTAATATTTTGGACATGATTGGTTGAGTACAAAAAATGAAGGGTGAAAGTGGTGGGCATGGAAGGAAGTGTAAGGAAATTTGATTTAAACGAATTTTACAGACATTAAATCACAATGACAAAAAAGAAAAAAGAAAGATAGATAAGGATTTATTTAATGATAATTTGTCCAAATCTGATAGTTTTTGTTAATAGTCCAAATCTGACAGATGAAAAGAAAGAAAATCAAATTCATATGATAATACATTCATAGCATATATATGAGTATTGTTTTTCATTATTAAGTTACTAATAAATGAATTTCAATTATTTCTATGATTTATTTTTAATTTTATATATATTTTGAAGAAGTTTTATTTTTAGAAAAGTTTTATTCATTCTTTTAAGTTCAAATTTAAATTTGTTTTTGTTGATGCATAATACCAACAAAGTTGAAGAAAGAGGAGAGGGGTGGTGTTAAAAGAGACCGGTTCACCTATTCTAGGAAAGAGAGTCGCACAGGTAGAGAGACTCAATATGACTGCTTAGCGTATTAAGGTTTTAATTGGAGAGGAGTCCCCCTACTAGTAGGGTTGCTACATTTGGGTATTTATAGGATATGTGAGGGCCTAACCGGGTCCAATTTATGATAGGGATATAACAAGAATCTCCCCAATCAAGAGGTAGGTTATAAAGTGATATTGCCTTGAGCCATTTCGCAAGTTGCCCCGTGGGTGGTAGTTGTTGTAAATAAATTAACAAGACAGATGGTATAAGTACAAGCCTAATGACATGTAAATATACAATATCTTCTAGGCTATTGAAATTCATGCACACCCTTTTTAATAATGTGTTTATGGATGGTATTTCTATTCATAGTTGACTCGTATAAATTTCGCTTTGTGATTTAACGGGTGGTGTGTCCATTGGCTTGACAATCCAAAAATGTATAATGTATGCTTGAGTGGTGCAGTTGTTAATTAGAGGATCCAAATTTATACGATGGAGACATGTTGTATGTATATTGCGGAAAAGGTTATTGAAAATAGGGGTGACCAAAATTCGATTTGATTCGAAGAAATCGAAAAAAATTTAAATTTTAAGTTAATTGGATCGAGTTATTTGAAATATTTTATCTTTTTCGAGTCAACTTGAATAAGTAATTCAAGTTTTGAATTCGAGTCGAGTTGAATTTTATAATTTGAATAACTCAAATAATTGAATAATGATTGATGTAAATATCATTTTAGTCTATCAATTTTAAAAATAAGCAAATTGGTCTCTCCTCAACAAAATTACAAAAAAAATCAAAATAATTTTCAAAATTCAAATTTCAAAATATTTATAAAAATTTCAAAATTTATATTTTTAGAAAATATATAATTTTAAAAAATCAAAAAATATATAAAGAAAGTTAAAACTTTTAAATTTTTCTAAAATAATAATTTTGGGACCTAAATAAGTTAATTAAGGATTCAATTATATCACATTAAAGCATTTTTCTTATTTTCTCTAAAAATTTTTTCAAATATATATGATTTCAAATTAATATACTCTAACATGAAATTAGTTATGCTGTAACAAAATTTTAATTTGACAAGTTTAATTTTTTTTAATTTAACTTAAACAATTTCACTTAATTCAACTCGATTTGAATTTCATTTCACTTGACTCGATTTGAAAAAAAATTTCAAAACGAGTTAGGATGATAAAATAGAACTCGTCAATTAGAGTAACTCAAAATTTTTTCACTCGATTCGATCAAATGCTCACCCTACTTGAAAATGTAAAATAGAAGAGGTTCAAGCCATCCATTGGTAATATAAAATGTAAGAGATGCAACACATTCATTGGTAATATGCAATGTAAGAAATGCATACTTTTTGTTAGCGATAAAAAAAATTGTTGGTCTATAGAAATAAAGTGTGTGTGCTAGTAGTTATTTAGTTGACTTAACTTTGATTTTTATAAAGACGATATGTCTCACCTCTACCGAGAGCCCAAAGGGTTCATGAAGGGATCTAAATATTGAAGATATGTCTCACCATCGCCGAGAGCTTAATAGGTTTGCAAGGTTTACGGAGGGACTCGAATAATGAAGATAATAAAGTGGCCCTACTCGTAGACCATGGGAGGAGGCTTATGGAAGGTGATAATAATTATCCTGCTTTCAAACGCATGGGGGAGGCTTATAGAAGGCTTACAGAGGCATTGAAACAATTTCGGGACGAGTCAAACTAGTGTCGTGCGACGAGAGCATTACAAGAATGGGTGAGGGAGAATGTCACAGGCTGCGAATCAAAGCCCATGACGAATGCACACAAACCGCTCCATGGAGGTTAATTATTAAATGGGGCTCATTTAATCCACTTGAATTGACCTTATTCATAAAGTTCATGGAGGAGCTCATCTACTTAAAGCCTTGGTGGCCAATGAAGCACTCTATTAAAACTAGAATTACCAATGTAATTTTGTAAATTCTAAAAAATAAAGATGTATATAGTTTAAATCTCTTGGGACTCTCATCTTGTAAATAGACACTAATCTCAGTTGTCAATATAATTTAATTTGTACCGTTGCATCTGGAAGAGCTCAACCATAAATAAAGGTCTTCCCTTTTAGTTGTATTCCTTCAAAGCAATAGAAACACTTTGAGAGCATTTACTCAAATACTTGGTGTGCATTGGTGTGCGAAAATTCTCATTTTTCGAGAATAAGACTGACTTAAACAGATTTGAAATAAAGAAATTACCTAAGGCTACACGATTTATCAAACTAAGTTTTAGTCCCGTGACACTAGAACTTACTAAAGATTCATTTGTAAGCTTTGATAACTGCATTTGTAGTTTTGCAATTTTTCAGAAATTTTCAATCTTATAATATTAATAAAACCATTTATTCGTTATATCTATAAATTAAAATTGGGATCAAAAGATTTATTATAAGATGCATATAAAATGTAAGTCCAAAATTGGATGGCATAAATCAAAACCATCAATTTTGGTCCAAATTAAACTCAATCAATACAATTAAGACCTAAACTAAAATAAATTAAAAATTAATTCATTCAATCTATTGATCTTAAATATTTTCCCTTGAAAATCAGGAACTAACTATTAGTAAATCCAGACGAAATCAGGTGTTTTACACTCTTTTTTGTATTTATACAGACAATAGTAAAAATAATTAAAATACAATACAATATAAAAATTGTAAAAATATATGACTATATTTCAAAGTGTATATAATTAAATTATTAATATATCAAAATTTATATAAATATAAAATATATGAATATGAGATAAATATCCAACCTACACTTTCACTGTCTTTTCGCTAAATTAGAAGGAAAAAAAAGCCAATTTAATACCACATAACAATGTTACATTAGACCTGTTCGTATATATACATACACATATGGTGTATAGAATAATATGGAACTTTCGAAAGAAAACAAAAAGGTTTTATAAAAAGAAAAAATCTCAAAAATATCGAATCAACCCACCATGGAATAGCAAGTGTGGACAACAAAAAGATAAGATAAAAGAGCATTGACTACCTATTTGAGTTCACCTCTATTGTTTACTATAAGCAACCCTCTGCCTCTGCCTCTAAATATCAAATGCTCTCGGTCATTATATTTCTTCACTTGTAATCTTGCTTTTGGACTCTCTCTCTCTCTTTCCAATTTGTACTATACTTCAAACATTGAGTTTCAGTTTTTTTCTTCCTACGTCAATGGAAAAAACCAAAGAGGAAGGAGAAATGGAGGAGTCAAACAATTATGGGCACCAACATCCCCTGCTTCTTATCTTGAATCAAGACCAACTGATCCACAATCAAAGTGGTGTAACTGATTGCTCCAGGTGTGGGGAGAAGGGGTCTACTCCATGTTTATGCTGTGCGGAGCATTGCGGGTTTTACCTTCACAAGGTATGCGCCGAGGCACCTTTGGAGCTTAATCACCCTTTTCATCTCAACCATCCTCTTCTTCTTATGCAAAATGCACCTTATTCATCTGGAGGGTACATTTGCAATTTTTGCGGTAAAGGCGGTAATAATTTTGTTTACCACTGCTCTTGCGGATTGATCTTTCATATTAATTGTGCTTTATTTACATTTAAAATTGCTGAGAATAACTTGAAAGAGCTTGAGCATGTTGCCCTTCAACATCCTTTGATTTCCACTGAAAATGGTGATGAAGAACTTGAAGATGTTAGAGAGTGCTTTGGATGCTGGGAACCATTAGCAAAGTATACACACTTTTCTCCTGCCTGTGGATTTAATTTACATGAGAAATGCGCTAAGCTTCCTGTCAAACTAAATCATGTGTGTCATCGCAAGCATCCTCTTGCTCTACAATTTAATAGCGAACGGCTCTCTTGCAAGATATGTGGAGAAACCAATCGGAAGGCTATAGGATTTGTTTATGCTTGCTCTCCTTGTAAGTTTGTCGTTCACATTGAATGCGCATCACAATCACCATTACAAGTTATTAAGAGTACAAATCATGAACATCCATTCACCTTGTTTTTTAGACAAGTTCCATTCACTTGTGATGCGTGTGGTATCGAAGGAAACCATGTTGGCCATAGATGTGGTACATGTAACATTATAATCCATAAAAATTGCATTTCGTTGCCTCGCATTATCAAAAGTAAGTGGCATGACCATCGCCTTCTTCACACATATTTCCATCACATAGAAGATTTTGGAGTTTTGAATTGCATGATATGCCATGATGAAGTCGATACAGAGCATGGTAGTTACTATTGTTCAAAGTGCAATGTTATATTCCATGTGCATTGTGTGACAGAGGATAAACGCTCATATGCAGTAGTTTCACTAGAAAATGAAGATGAGATTCCCTATGAAAGTTCCATCACTGTCTTAGAGAGCAATGATGCCGGAGAAGCTACAAAAATAAAACATTTCAAGCATATACATAATCTAATGTTAAGTCCCTTTGTTGGAAGGTATGAAAATGGTTGTGACGGGTGTTTGTTGCCAATCTCGGGACCATTTTACTCCTGTTCATTTTGTGATTTCTTCCTACATAAAGCGTGTGCTGAGTTACCTAAGATGAAGGATGTTTGGCATCATTTGTGCCAAGAACCTCTTGTCCTTATTTCGGACAAAGCTTTTGAGTGTCTAGAATGTCTGAACTTGTATAATGCCTTTGCTTATGAATGTTCTGGATGTGAGACAAAGATATGTCTCCAATGTGTGATTGCTCTTACTCCTGGTGCTCGAACATTTTTGAAACATGAACACCCCCTCTTTTACTACAGATACTACAATGGGAAGTGCAATGCTTCTGGTTATACTACAAAGGCAGCATTTCGTTGTAAGGTTTGCAATTTTGTACTACATCTTGGATGCTTTTCACTTCCGATTACAGTTCATCACAAATGCGATGAACATATTCTTTCACTCATAGATCATGATGATAACAGTTATTCAGAACGTCATTATTGCGATATTTGTGAAGAAAGTCGAGACTCAAACAGTTGGTTTTATCATTGTGCAAAATGTGATACTTTTGCTCATGTTGATTGTGTTCTTGGAAAATATCCATTTGTCAAACTCCAGATCATTCGAAATGTAGGATATCATCCACACCCACTCACCATTGTGAAGAAGATGTATTACTACCCAAATTGTGATAAATGTCGTAAGCCCTGTGAAGATCTAGCTCTTGAATGCTTAAAGTCAGATTGTAAGTATATTGTCCACTGGAATTGTGTAGAACCCCGTTCTCTACAGCGATGGTGGGACTGGCCCATGTAGCAATTTAGACCTAGTCATTTGCATGAAAACTCTAAGACTAAAAAAAAGAGTTTGATCTTCGCTTTGTTACTTGTGATGTTAGTTGTTGTCGTCAATGTAAGTTGGTTTTTCCTATTTATAAGTTTTAGATAAATTTCATGTAAAAATATGGAGCAAACACTAGTTAATAAGCTTGCATTGATGTTTGATTGTTGAATCTAGAATTTATTGTATGAATCTAGAATTTATTGTAATTGGAGAATGTGATTGTACATATTTGCTTGATGCTTTATATTCTCCCAATAGCTATTTGTTTCTTTATAATTACATTTAGTATTTAATTATGCACTTGTTGTGGATGCTTCAGCTCTATGTATTCTAATTGCACTACATTGGTTATCTTTTATTTCATAAAAGGACAAGAATGCTTCAGGTTGGTGTGTTTCAACAAGTACATGTCTCCTTCAAAACAGAAAACACACAAAAGAAGTCCTTTAGTTATATTTGTATGATTTTACATCTTATAATTTCATTACAAAAATTGTTAGAAAGAATAAGAGATCTGAGCTTAATGCAGTTAAATACAAATGCCATAAGAGACCAACAAAAGTTACCGAAGTTAATTACAAAATTAGCAAGAAAGTGGAATGCACTCAATAAGGCTAAAGTGAAAAAGAGTTAACATTTACGGTTTGAAAAATATTATAAAAAATATTTTTTCATCTACAAATCAACTCCTAATAAAATATTTTATCTACAACATCGTAAAAAAAATACCTTCAGAATATAAGTCTACTAAACAATAATTAACATTTTTAAATAGTAAATATTAACTCTTTTAAAAGTTAATATTATTTAATTCTTTTAATAATATAAAAATAAATTAACTGATGTAATAGTAGAGATATTAATTTGATCCGATTCCTATAATAAAATGACCTACCAAATATATATACATACTCACAATGATAGGATACAAGTATGAAAAGCCAAACACTGCAAAAAAAAAAAAAACAGCATTATATTACTTGAATTAGACAATACATGTTTAGATAAATCATATTACATATGGGAAAATGACTAAAATGCTTCTTGTAATTTATTGAATCTTCTAATGGTGATTCTACTTTCAAAATATCAAATTTTATACTTCAACTTTAATTTTGTCAACTAATGTGATACTTCTATCAAAATTTGACATTACTTGATATGTGGACCGATCATAGGATGCCTTGTGGTGCAACTTATCGGAATTTGTTGTTGTATCAATTCAAGGGACATTGGAGGGTGAAATTTAACCCCACTAACCAAGGCTTAGAAAATTTGAAGTTAAGCTTGAGAGGAGGTCATGATGAGTTGAGTCAACTATTAAAATACTCATTTTTAAAAAATTACGTATTTTAAAAATTTTAAAAAATTAAAAGTGAAATACCTTGAAATATTTATACATAACAAAAATGATTTTATTTATTTTTGAGTGAATTCAAATTTTAAAGTAAATAGCTTTTGATATTTTTAGTATCCACGAAAATGCTAAAGATATTTTTTTAATAAAAGAAAAAAATCATGGATTCACTCAATTTAGAAAGTACATCCCATTATTAATAAACATCAATAGAATCCCTTTCAATGAAGAGAAAATCATGGATCAAATTAAATTTAGAACACACTAGGGATCCATATGTAAATATTGTAAAAAGGTAGGAACTTTTTTTGTAATTTTGCAACTTTTTTAAAAATTGTAATATTAATATTATTAACAGAAATATTTAGTCATAAATATCAAATCAACCCAACCTCAAAAGCAAATGTGAAGCAGGCAGAGCTGTACAACCATAAGATAAGATCTAAGCATTGACTACCTCATTGACTTCACCTCTATTGTTTACTATAACCCACCCTCTGCCTCTGCCACTTCCTCAAATCTTTATCTTTCTTTACTTGTATTCTTGTTTTCCCATTCAATCTTTGCTCCCAAAATCAACCATTTCCTTTCTTTATATTGCTTGGGGAAGCAGCAATGGAGGAGTCTAACAAGTATGGCCACCAACATCCCCTGCTTCTTATCTTGAATCAAGACCAGCTGATCCACAATCAACATCCCCTGTTAATTACGTATTTTAAAAAAAATTTAAAAATTAAAAGTGAAATACCTTGAAATATTTATAGATAACAAAATTGATTTTATTTATTGGAATCCAACCAATAAACCCTCTTGAAAACAACAGAACGGGTGTGTAGCAGCAGTCAGAAATTAAATGTCAACAATCAATCACCAACTGACCGTTTCAAAACCCAACAACTTCTTTGATTACTCCCTCTTTCTTGAATGATCTTCCAAAGATAGGTTCAAAGAATATTTTCTTCTTCATCGCCTGCCCTCCGTCTCCTCAGTTCCCTCATGCTCTCTGTCCTCCTTCGATCCTCAGCTACCATCTCCGCCGCGCCAGAATGTACCTGATTCGCCAGATAAGTTGATTCCCTTCTTTTTATTCCTTCCGATGCAACGATGTGCGCAACCTCATTAGCTTCTCTGTTTGTAAAAAGAAAAATACAAGTCTGAAAATCAAGAAATAAATTTTTTGAGTCATGAATAAACACAGCAATATCAGATCTATCCTCTTTCTCTTCTAGCTTGCGAATCACCGACCGAGAATCACCCTCAATCTCCATCTCCCTCAAGCCAAGATTTAAAGAACTTTTTATCTTCTTTTGAAAAAAAACATATTGAGGGAATAAGGTATTAATAAATTGTTGATTTTTAGAGGCCAACGGCCCAACAGAACTTTTCTCAGCCCAGTTAAAAAGGGCCATATATTTGTTTTGGAATTAGGGAGGGTTCAATTGTTGGGGTATCCAGAAATTAGAAATGTCAATACTTTGGGAAAAAAGCGAGACATGGCGGTGGCTAGTGAGGAGGACAAGGGATTCGAAGCCGTTCTTCTTGGCCTTTGCCACCCTCTGCGGCGTTGTTCCGGGTGTCATTGGCTACGGCGTCATGCAACTTACCAACTCCCGCAACCCTCAGTTGGAGGCTCGGCTGCGCGAAAACGCCCGCCCCGAATCCCTCGTAAGCACCCTCCTTGCTCTTGAGTTCCATCCATTATTAATTCATCGAGTAATTGAATGTTTTGCATAACATATATCATGATTGCTTGCCTAATTCGTTGAAGCATCATAAACTAAGGGTTCATAATTTTATCTCGTGTCCCCTTCCCCTCCCTTTTTTTGATTAGATGATGGGGAAAGTGAACCAAGAGCGATTAGCGGAATACCTTGGGGAGCTCCAGCGGAAAGAGGATACAAATGATCGGTATGTTGCTGCTTTGAGGGGAGAGACATTGACTAGGACTCCTTATCAGAGAATTCAGCCTGTTCCAAAGCAAAACGCTGAGAAGAAGAGCAACAGCAACGAGAAGGCTTAGCCATGTAGTTTGGTTGCTGAAAGTCTTATCTTATACATTGTTTTCTCCTATGCTTGCTTTCTTACTTTAATTTGCATTGGTTAAAGTGGGTACCTCATACCTCAAACAAATCTGGGTTAATGTTTTTGAAATACTTTAAGGGTTATTTGAGTACACTGATTTATGTTTATGTTTATGTTCGCATCTTCGTAATAAGGTTATTTGAATTTGGTTTTCAACCCCTTCTGCCTTATAAATTTGTAAATATAAACATGGATTGGCCGCAGCACAACTCACTTCATAGATCCAGTTATTAAAAGTAAGTTATAAAGCTTGGGTTTGTGTTTTATTGAGAGACATTGACTAGGACTCCTTATCAGAGAATTCAGCCTGTTTTGAAACCAGGAATTAAAAAACAATTAAACTCTGGCTTTGTTTGGGGTTGTGATGCGGTGTAATGCGTTTAATTTATTTTTTGTCTCACGTTATAATATTGTTACAGTATCAAATTTTATCACTATGATCGTTTTTACATTAATTGTTACATTAATTACAGGTAAACGTACCGACTATCTAAATTTACCTTCTATTTGGATCCAAATTTACCTTCTATTTGGATAAAATGGTTTTGAAACCGAAAAGGCAAAAATTAAGTTAAAACTCAAATCAAACCCTTTAAAATCTCTCTCTCTATTTGGATTTCCTGTTACAGAATGTTTGTTGTATTGTAGAAGCCTTAATTCATGATTTAGTTTTTGAAATATATTTATTTTTATTTTAATAATTAAATTATTTTATTTAAATTTTGATCCCTAAAATATTCATTCTTTATAATTTTTAGTACGAAATTTTTCAAACGTTGAAAAAATCTCCACCCAATAAAATCATGGCACATGTCTTAATTTTATTTCACAAGATAATTTTATTAAAAATCTTTATGGTTTTAATTAATTAGATATTGGTTAATTTGTTCTATTATTTTTCACAACTATTCTCTCTCATATCTGACTTTTTCACTTTATATTACTTTTTCACATTCTTCGTTTCTCATTCTCCACTTCATTTTTGGGTAAATTTTGAATTAATTCTGTATTTTGGTTCTCCCATTTTTGAACAAATATGAATCCTTGACAAGTCTTGCATTGCAATAAAGGATGGAGTTGTATTCAAGATTGTTGGAGATTACAATTCCATGACCATGTTTAGTGAAAGGGGCATATGCATAGGTTTCAACGAGATTAGCCATTTGTGTGTGTGTGTGTCAAAGAGATTGTTTTGGAGGATTTTAGTTTTTAGTTGAAAGGAAATGATACGTGCATGGTTGGGTAAATCTTAACCTCAAAAGATCATTTAAATTGTATTTATAGGTTTAGATGTTTTCATGTCGATTAAGAGCTATCACTTAGTTTTGAAACATACTTTAAATTATTTGATTTTGAATTTAAGAACTCAAATTATGATATTTTAAAGAAGATTGTGCATTATATAAATGGTAAATTTTGGGTGATTTTTGAAGGTGTTTCTGACTTTGGGTGTTAGTGAAAGTACCAGGATGTTGTGTATTATATAAATGGTAAAATTTGGGAACAGCACACTAAATGATTTTCATTTTCTTGTTTGTCTTGCAGATATGACTCCAGAAATTATGTCTTAGAATGGTCCATACTTCTCATTGATAACTCTAACCGCATATCAGTACATTTGTTAACCTATAAAACTTGTTATTGTGTTAGATATTTTTAAGATGCTATTGGTTTGTGTTGGAAACCGGCCTGCATGCAGCATGTGAATTTCCAACATGTCAAGAAGTAGCCCGAGCCATGCAACACATGCAGCAACAAAGGTGGATATGTAGCCCATGCAGATTCAAGCACGCAAGAACAAATACACATAAGTTACCCAGGTAAAGTATGTGCAAGGATTCATACACATAAGTTACCCGGGTAAAGAACGTGTAACTGAATCTGTTTGTTTTGGTTCTTTTGTAACCAAGTCTATGAAATGTGTTCTAGTTCATTTTGAACTTAGCTTAAGCCTACATTTGATGTAGTTTGATGATGTAGGAGCTGATGACCAACTTTACTTAAGTGTACAAGTTTAGTTTTGTAAGTTCTAATGTAATAAGTGGAGTTAGGTAGTGTTTAGGTAAAGGATTTGTTGATCTTCTGACCAGCCAAACGACTGGTATATGTAATGGCTTTAAGCCAATATTTCAAATGAATGAAATCATTAGATTTTCTTCCATATGCTCCATTCTTCCTTTGCCTTCTAAAAATTCTAAGTTCTGTTCTCCATTCTTGACAGTAGCTAAAAGCTTGAATTTCAAGCATTTTTCCTTCATATATTACCCGGGTATAATACGTTGCTGCTGGTGCTCTGTTTGAAATTCTTACTTTACCCGGTTAAAGTGTGTTGAAAATCCAACAGTTTGTAAGTACTTTCTTGCTTGTGACGTATTGGCAGTTGATCAATGGAGTTTGTTGTGCCTCCAGCAGATTCATCTGTGTTCTTCCCCATTTCTGTCCGTTTTTCAGCAACGATTACATACAGTGACCTGAAGGTTTGATATGCATATTTATGTATTTATTTATTTATTTTAACTTGGGATAATTGCTGCTGGGGTTTCCATTGTCTCATGCCTGTTATCAAGGAAATTGCTGAGTAGGAACTTGGTCAATTTGGGCACTTCTTTTAAGTGCAGAAGAGAAAAAATTGTTCCTTCAACTTATAAATAAATGCCACAGATTTCACTCATCGAAGAGAATTATTGGTGTAGGTTGTGAACATCATTCCCCTGAGAGGCGGTGGAACTCCTCCCCCCAAGTTCTCCCAGCTAACAAATTTGATTACAGAGAATTATCAAGTTGTGTGATGAACGACTGTAATAATAGGTGACAAGTTTCTACTGCAGTTACACAGCGAGTACACTTCAATCTATGATTCAAACAACAGCTGCACCTTTCTTTTTGCATCTTCATAAAATATTTTTAGATAAGTGATATGCTAGACTTGCAATTTTATCTGTTTTGGATTTTCTACTGGTTATGGTTGAACTTATTCTGAGATAAGATTCCATAATAAATCTCGTTAACCATGTAATTATTGATTTATGATCCTGACATTATTACATGTAATGCTGGTTGTATTGTAGGGAAGCATGTTTTGAGTTGGAATATGATTGCCTTTTGATTATTCAAACTATAGTATCCTCATTTCTGTGTGTTATTTTCTTTAAATGTTGTGGAAAGTTTTTTATTTTGATAAGAATCTGTTTAGTTTTTGTCTGAAACCCATAATTGGAATTGCCACCAAATCTCATTTACATCTGCCAACAATTTAAGCTCTAAATTGGGAAATTAAAAGGTATATAGTAATGGTAATTATGCAATAATAAATTAAAACATAAATCACATGCTAAAATTATAATTTAGCATCTTTAATTAAATAAAACTATAACATTCTTTTTCATATTTATATAAATTATAAAATTTTCCATTGAATAAGTAAAATTAAAACAATTTAATGTATAATTTAAAAATAAAAAAAAAAAGACATGGCAGTGGCACATGGTACTCAAAACCCAATTGGGTTGAAACCTGTGTCGTTTGGATTATTTGTTGTTTTTTTATTCTTTAATTTGAATAAAATGTCACAGCATTCCAGTTGATCATAATAATAATAATAATATACAATTTATGCTTTAATCGTTTCTCTTATGGCTTAAATTATTTGAAAAAAGAAGTGCTGCTAGGAATTATTTTGATCTCATTCTTAGTGAACAATTAAATTAATAGATTAGTTGCCAAAAAAGCTGGTGATCTATTTACGTATAATCTTGCTGAAAAGAAATTGAAAGAGTTTGAGCATATTATTGATGTGCGTCGAAATCACTAAATAAAAGTTTCTACGCACTAACTTAATTAAATTGTAGTATAGGGTAGTAGAGTCTATCCACAGGGACAAGAATTCCTAAAACTACCATTTTTCTTTGGCAGAGAACACAGTAGTATTTTATTACTTGTTATGCTGATTGTATTTATTATCCAAACTGGGATTTCCTATTTGAAGTATAAATGGAAGGGAAGCATGTTTTGAGTTGGAATTTGTGTAATATTTGATTGCCTTTTGATTATTAGAACTATAATTTCCTGATTTCTGTGTTTCTTTAAATGTAGGAATGCATGCCTTGTTAAGTTGTTTAAACCATGTTTTAACAGAAGGCAGGAGCATCAGAACCTATCAGAGAGTTGAAGCTCCTGTTGCTGCTCTGTATAGCCATTTTTGTAAATATCTTCTTTCACTCGCTTATTATGATGATAACAATTATTCAGAAAGTCATTTATGTGATGTTTGTGAAAAAAGTCGAGATTCAAGTCTTTGGTTTTATCATTTTGTAACATGTGATACTTCTGCTCATGTTAATTGTGTCCTTGATAAACATCAGTTCCTCAAACTTGGGAGTATCATTAAAGTACGTGAGGATGTTCATGACCACCCTCTCATTGTTGTTAAGAAGATTTATTACTATCTGATTTGCAGTGATTGTGGTGAACGCTGTTTAGATTTGGCTCTAAACTGGATGCAACTTCATTTTCTATACTGAGTATCCTTCAGATTCGGAGGACTAAGGTGGCGTTGTGTTGACTATACTCCAAAGCTACCACTTTGCTTTGGTGGAATGTATTTATTATACAAACTAGGCTTTCCTATTGTAAGTTGAAATGTAAGGGAAGCATGATTTGACTTGGAATTTGAGTGAAATTTTGATTATTCAAACTATAATTTCCTGCTTTCTGTGTGTTATTTTCTTAAAATGTATGCATGCATGCCTTGGTAGTATATTATGCTAATTAATATATTGTGGTCACAATAAATGAAACAATGAAAAGATAATTTGCATAGTTCAATCAGTAATACAATTTGGTTCATCACTTGCATATTTGAGATATTGCCTAGAGAAGCAACCTATTATGATAATCTTTTACTCTCCAATAGACTCGTATTATCCTAATTCAAACCAATAGTAGGATAATACATTAATCTATTTCTTCGTTAATATATTTATTACTATAATAATTATGATGAATGTGTTTGGCCCTATGAAAATCTGGCTCTTAAATGTTCAAAGTCGGAATGTAAATATATTGTCTATTGAAATTGTGTAACACCCTTTCTTCTACAGCTTAATGTAGCAATTCAGATCTAATCATAGTTGAAACATGCCACTTCATTTGCAAGAAAACTCAAGAGTGGAAAATAAAGTTTAATCTTTACTTTGTTACTTGTAATGCTAATTTTTATTGTAATTGTAATTTGATATTTTCGACTTTTAAGTTTAAATAAATATCATGTAATAATTTAAAGCTGAAACTTGTAAAGAATGCATTTTTCTTTGATTTTTAAATTTAGTGTTTATTGTAATGGGGCGTGCGATTGTACATACATGGAGACTACAATAACAAGGTTCTTGTTTGATGCTTTATATCCTCTCAATACCTCTATGTTGCTTTATGTGAGTTTACTTGAAAAATGATTCTTTTTTGTGATTATTTTTTCCTCATAGTTAGAATGAATCTTGTTATGTATCTTTCAGCATTGAGCAAAAAGAAATATTAAAAATAGATAAATAAAATTCGATTCGATTTGAGTTAATAGAATTGAATTATTCAAGTTATTTTAAGTCAATTTGAATAAATAATTCGAGTTTCAAGTTCGAGTCAAGTTGAATTTTAAAATTCAAATAACTCTAATAATTTGAATAACTCAAATAATAAATTGGTGTAAATATCCCTTTAGTCCCTGCTAATTTTGAAAAGGAGCAAACTGATCTCTCTTTCAACAAAAATTACAAAATAGTTCAAAATAATTTTAGAATTCCAAAATTTATATTTTTAAAAATGAAATTTTTTAAAAATTTCTAAAGAATATATAAAATTTTAAAATTTTAAAATTTTCTAAATAATAATTTTGGACAAGTAATGGTGCAAGTTTATCATATTAAAGTATTTTTATTAAAAATTAAAATTAAAATTTTCTAAATAATAAAATTTTCAAATATATATAACTTCAAATTTATATAGTGAAATTAATTATACTGTAATAATATTTTAATTTATCATGTTTAAACTTTTAACTTAATTCAAACAAATCCACTCAATTCAACTTAACTCAAATTTCATTTAAATTGACTCGATTTGAAAAAAATTCAAATCGAACTAGGATGATAAGAAAGAACTCACCAACTTAATTAACTCAAAATATTTTCACTTAATTATTTAATTCAACTTGATTCAATTCAACGCTAATCCCTAATCTTGAGGTGCCTGATGAGCTCCGTGCCTTCTCATAGTTTTATTTTTGTCTCTTTATTGCTGTTATTTGAAATGAAGAATCTTCAATTCGACCCCCAAAAAACATTGAAATGACTAATGGGAAAATAAATGATTGGAAAAAAATTGAAAGATTAGTTTTATTTTGTTGATTACAAACCAGAATTAAAATTGCAAAGCAGAGAAAGGTCATCCACACTAGCACATAATTTCACAACTGTGTAGACAAGACCTACAAAAATAAAATTTATTTAAAAAAGAGTAATTAATAAAAACAATAAATGGAATCGTATCCACATAAATTGATTATAATTTTTTTCTTTAAACAAAATCAATTAAAATCAATTGGAAAGGGTTTATTTATGAAATAGAAAACTGAAATTAAATTAAACAACTAAATTTAAATTGAAAACTTAAATTGGAAAAAAAATTTAGCCAAAAATAAATCTCCGTTTGATTTTTGAATTTGATTACTGATGCAAAGGTGTCTTCAACACCTTTAGTAAATTAGTTCTAGTTGCTTACTCAGTGGCGGACATTCAATCTCTCCTTACATGTTTGTTAATCGAGAGACAAATCATTTGAAATTATTTCTCTAATCGATAAATAACCTTATAACTCAATGCCCAAGATTCAACTTAACGACAGCATTAAGAATGAGTGAGACCTACTTCTAACTAACAAACTCACCTCAGTGGGGTTTATTTAAATTAGATCACACATTCACACCACATAAACATAAATTATGACATAAACAAGCTATGCAGTTCATCACTAGTATTAGAATGAATTAAACAAGTACGGATTTAACTATTCCAATTGACAAGACAATCCGTCTAAGATTTGAAAATACATGGATTGTTTGAAAAGAGCTCCCACACCACCTTGCATTTGTGAATAACTGAATGTTGATCGTACAAATAAACATACAATACATTTTTACTAATAATGTAATAAATTGATAATATTAGTGATCATATAAAATTTATCAAAATTTGATCATCATTACTTGAATATAAGTGATTAATTTTATAATTTATCCATAAAATTAAACAATTTACTTTGTCGTTGGTAATGATACATGCAACTCCAATTTCAATAAAATTATTATGGTTAAGTTTCAACAGTCAACATAATATTATTGTCGTTGTTGTGGAAGTAAATGGTGAGTACCTTTTTTATGAAATCAAAGCGTTGTTATTCTATCAATTTGCGATTGTTATTATTATTTGAATTGGAAAATATGAGATAATATCTAGAAATTGAAATAAATATAGAGATAAAGATCTATTACTCTTTCCTGCATGGATGCAGTCAAAGTCAAAGATAAGATTTGGTTTAGAGAACTAAAAAAAGGTTTAATCACAAGTCAGCTAGTGTGTTATTATAAAAATAAATAAATAATGTGTTATTATAAAAATAAATAAATAATGGAAGATGGTGCATCAATGATCTTGAATTTCTATATTCTATATAGCTGACCCTTTCAAGTTTCTTTGAAACCTTACTCTAATGCCCCCATTAAGCTATCCTACCTTGTTTTTCCTTTTGGGGTTTCATTTTAATCTTTTGCTGCTTGGAAAGAGACAGAGAGGAAGGAGAAATGGAGGAGTCAAAGAATTATGGGCACCACCATCCATTGTTACTGTTGGATGAAGAGCAGCTGATCAACAATCAAAGTGGAGTGGCTGACTGCTCCAAGTGTGGGGAGAAAGTGTATGCTCCATGTTTTAGCTGTGCGGAGTATTGTGGGTTTTACCTTCACAAGGTATGTGCCGGCTCACCTTTGGAGATTAATCACCCTTTCCATCGTGATCATCCTCTTGTTCTTATGCAAAAGCCACCTTATTCATTTGGAACGTATATTTGCGATTTCTGTGATAAAACATGTGAAAAGTTCTTTTATCATTGCCCTAACTTGGACTTTCATATTAAATGTGCTTTGTTTACGTTTAATATTGCTGAAAATAATTTGAAGGAGATTGAGCACTTCGTCTGTCAAGATCCATTGGTTTCCACTAAAAATGATGATGAAGAACTTGAAGAAGTTCGTAAGTGTTTTGGGTGTTGGGAGCCATTAGCAAATTATACACACTTTTCTCCTAATTGTGGATTTAATTTACATAAGAAATGTGCTAAGCTTCCTCTCGAGTTGAGTAATATATGCCATTGTCAACATCCCCTTGTTTTACAATTTAATAGTGAACGACTTTCTTGCAAGATATGTAAAGTAACCCAGAAAAGAGGATTTGTTTATGGTTGTTCATCTTGTAAGCTTGTATTTCACATAGAATGTTTATCACCACCTCTTGATCTTGCTATTGAAGACGAAAGCCATCAACACACATTCACAAGACTTCTGAGACGAGTGCCATACATTTGCGATGCATGTGGCATCGAAGGAATTTACAATGCCTACATATGTTGTACATGCAACATTATGGTCCATAAAAGGTGCACTTCATTGCCTCGTATCATCAAAAGCAAGTGGCATGATCATTGCATTTTTCACAAATATTTCCTTCCAAATGATTCTAAAAGTTCAAGTTGCATTATTTGTCATGATGAGGTCAATCCAAAGCACGGGAGTTATTCTTGTTCATATTGCAATACTAAATTCCATCTATGTTGCGTTACAGAAGAAAAAAGTTCATTTTCTGTAGTTTCACTTGAAAATGAATATCAGATATCAAATGGAGGTTTGGAAATTTTTTCGGATAAATCCGTTGAGTCCGCCACTTGTGTATTTAAGAGGAACGATGCTGGGGAAGCTACAAAAATAAAACATTTCAAGCATCTACATGATCTAAAGTTAACTCCCTTCGTTGGAGGGTATGAAAACAATTGTGACGGGTGTATGTTACCAATCTCAGAGCCATTTTACTATTGTTTAGAATGTGTTTTTTTCCTTCATAAAGTTTGTGCTGAGTTACCTAAGGTGAAGCATGTTTGGCATCATCCTTGCCAGCAACCTCTCAGGCTTATTTCAAACAAAGCTTTTTGTTGTGGAATGTGTTGGCACATGTCTAATGCCTTTGCTTATGAATGTTGCAAATGTGAGACAAAGATATGTCTCCGATGTATGATTGCTTTTACTCCCGGTGCTCGAACATGTTTGAAACATGAACACCCTCTCTTTTTCTATAGAGACTACAAAGGCTGGTGCAATGCTTGTAGTCTTCCTACATGGGCGGCATTTTGTTGTAAGGATTGCAAATTTGTGCTACATCGCGGATGTTTTTCACTTCCAATTACAGCTCATCATAAATGCGATTTGCATCTTCTTTCACTTACTGATCATGACGATAACAGATATTTTGAAAGTCATTATTGTGATATCTGTGAAGAAAGTCGAGATCCAAACCGTTGGTTTTATCATTGCGCAGCATGTGATACTTCTGTTCATGTTGGTTGTGTTCTTGGACAATACCCATTCTTCAAACTCGGGAGCATCTATGAAGACAAGGGTCATCCACACCCACTCACCGTGGTGAAGAAGCTTTATAACTACTCTGAATGTGATAAATGTTGCAAGCCTTGTGAAGGTTTGGCTCTTGAATGCTCAAAGTCAGGTTGCAAATATGTTGTCCACTGGAATTGTGCAACGCCCCCTTCTCTACAACGTTGGTGGGAATGGTTGCTATAGCAATTCTGATCAAAAATTTGAAAAATGCTCCTCCTTTTGTAGGAAAACTGTGAGTAAAACAGAATTTGATCTTTTAATTTGAAAAATGCTAGTTACTGTTGTCATTGTAATTTGGTTTTTTTTTTTAAGTTTTCAATAAATGTCTTGTAATAATATGAAGTTGGAATTTGTGAGATTTGTATTGTTGTTTGATGGTTGAATTTATAATTTCTTGTAATTGGATAGCATGATTGTAATTACATGAAGACTACAATAATAAGGTTGTTGCTTGATGCTTTATATTCACTCAATAGCTCTTGTTGCTTTATATAAGTTTACTTGAAAACTGAATTATTTCTTGTGATTATTTTTCTCTCATTCTTAAAATGCACATTTAAATTATATTAGTGTTCCATTATGTATTTGTTGTGAGCGTTTCAGCTCTATGTATATTTGCTTAACATGAAAGAATGTGGAACATCTTGAATTACTATTTTGTTGGCAAAAAAGCGATGTCGACTAAAGTGAATTTTTTTTTCAATGGGATCCATCTTAAATCAATTGTTGTTGCAAGACAAAAAAAGAGATTACTTCATTGTTGGATTAGGATGATTACTTCCTTCGTTGGATTAGAACATGTCATTAAGTGAAAAAAATGTATTGGTGACTTAAAACTGGTTAATTTGGTTAATGAAGAGAGAAGATTTGTCTTTCGTGAAAAAAATAGTGCAGTTGTTAGTGTTGGATTTTTAAGATCACAAAACAAGAACAAAAGAACTAAAATTTGTGTTGCAAGATGAAAACAGAAGCAAAACTCAGATGTTGAAGGAGAAATAAAAAACTGACCTCTCTCTTACATTTTTGTTAAAGAAAAATGTACATATATTAAACTATTACATGAAAAGAGCAATAAATTTGATGAAAAAGAACATGCTAAAAAACGGCTGAATGATAACCTAGGACCTGTAAATCAGCTAAGTACTGATTTACTTTATCTTTCAAGAAGTAGCTGTCAAATCAGATACAGGTCACCTGTTACACAAAAGTACTTTATCCGGATAATATATGATACATTTGTATGCTATTGTATTTCATTCGGGTAACATACAGCAGCTTGACCTTTTACGAGTTGTATGCACTTCATCCGCATTAGTTTCGCTGTATGGTCTGCTCCTTGGCTGCTTCATGTACTGCATGCAGGCCAACTTCAACACTCCTCATTGGCTTGCATGCTGCATAGTTCTAACTGAAACCTTTACAACCAACCTTGCTTTGAGTTTGTTCGAGCTACCATCAGTATTTTGCTTGGCTCGAAACACCCTCTTCACTCCAATAACCTTCATGTTTGCTGGTCTCTCAACTAGCTGCCAAGTCTGATTCTTCTTAATCATACTGATTTCATCAACCATGGCTTGTTTCCAGCCTTGTTAAACTTCAGCCTCTTCAAAGCAGCTTGTTCAACTGCAGCCACTTGAGCTCTTTTATAAATCTCAGCCAATGGTCTAATGCCCTTGACTGGTTCATCATCAATGTCCATTTCAGGACCATTTTGATCAATATCAGTCTGATCTGTCACAAGATTTTCAATAGTAGCCTTTGGTTCATTCTTGTCCAAATTCCTGAACTGTAATGATTGGCGACAATCACTAGTAGCTGTGACAATCACAACCAACAAGATACTTGCGACAATCTCAAGTCCATCATGAGTTCCCTTTGGCCATCCTTCCATTGTTATCCCAACTATCAATGACACTAAAGCACACACACCAAGGATTATGAGAGTCATATCTTGAAGAGCTTCCCAAACAAATGCCAAGAACCCCTTAGCTTCAGCCTCAGCAAACTTATTGATTTCATACACATCTTTTCTTTTATCCAACAGACCAGAATTGGAATTGAGCCTATCGGTGGTCAATGTGGAGAGCTTTTCAGCTATACCATCCACTCCATCATAAATCTTTTATTCCTTTACATCTTGACCTTCTACAATGGATCCTAACTCCTTGTGCCATAAACTAACTGTGTCAGTAGCACTAGTATAGACTTTCTTTTCCAACTGATTCATGTTCAACACAAAACATCTTTCAGTCATGGCTACTGTGGATCTTCAATAATGCAAGAGTTATTCTTAAAAAAAAAGTGAATAACCCTTTTCAATTAACTGGCCAACACTAAGCAGGTTTTGGTCTATGTCAAACACAAAAAGTACATCTGAAATTACTTTGTTACCTAAACAAGTGTTGATCACCATATTTCCCTTGCCTCTGGCATCAATTAGGTTCCCATTGCCAATCCTGATCTTTGAAGCAAAGCTTCTATCTAGGTCCTTGAACAGCTTTTCATCAGCTGCCATATGGTGCGTACAGCCACTATCCACTAGCTAGTCCTTTTTTACTTTGCTTGAGGCTACAAAGCATGAAGCAGTGAAGATATGCTCCTCCTGAGCTTGAAAGTCCTCAGCAGCCTAAGCTTGCATTTGCTGTTGACCTTGTGCCCTCCCTTTGCTCTTACACACCTTTTCAATATGGTCAAACTGTTTGCAGCTTCTGCACTGGACGTTTGGCCTATACCAACATACTTCACCCGGATGACTTACCCTTCTGCAGTGTGGGCAGGGTAGATATCATTTTTTACCATCTGATCTAGGCTTGCTTGACCAGGATTCATTTCCTTTGTATGTAGAGAAGCTCGAGGCTAGTCTGCTTTTGGCTTGGAAGACACCTTCTTGATGCTCTTCCTGCCTATTGGCCCTTTTTTGCTCAAGTGCATACAAGGAGTTTACCAACTCAGACAATGAGATGGTTGATAAGTCTCTCGAGTCCTCAAGTGATGAGATTTTTTATTCAAATTTTTCAGGGAAAGTTGTAATGACCTTTTTAACAACTCTGCTCTCTCTGAAATCATCACCAAAGAGCCTAATGTTGTTATGGCCATTATCCTATCAGAGTACTGCTTGATAGCCTCTGACTCCCTCATCTTTAAGTTCACAAAATCCCTTCTAAGGTTGATAAGTTGCTGCTGCCTTGTTTTGTCTGACCCGATAAACTCCTCCTTTAGCTTCTCCCATACTTACTTTGGTGAGTCACAAGTCATTATCTGAGTGAAAATCACATCAGATACCCCATTCTGTAAGTAGGCCATTACTTTATACTTCTTGGCACACTCTTCATTGTGTTGCCTCATCTGTGCAATGGTTGGATTGGCCTTCAATGGAGGTGGTTCAGCATCATTCTCAACCACATTCCACAAATCATGCACTTGGAGATATGTCTTCATCTTAACTACTGAAATGTGGTAGTTCTCTCCAGCAAATACAAGTGGTGGTGGTGGTGGTGTAAAACTCATCTTTGCAGCAACAAAACTAACCAACAAAAATAGCCAACAAAAATAGCTTATGCTTCTTTTTTTTCAAACACGAATCACTCACAAACAAAACACAACCAAGGTCCTCAAAGACTTAGGCTCTTAATACCATTTGTTGGGTTTTTAAGATTACAAAACAAGAACAAAAGAACTAAAATTTGTGTTGAAAGATGAAAACAGAAGCAAAACTTAGATGTTGAAGGAGAAATAAAAAACTGACTCCTCTCTTACATTTTTGTTAAAGAAAAATGTACATATATTAAACTATTACATGAAAAGAGCAATAAATTTGATGAAAAAGAACATGCTAAAAAATGGCTGAATGATAACCTAGAACTTGTCTAAATCTGCTAAGTATTATCTTTCAAAAAGTAGCTGTCAAATCAGATACAGGTCGCCTGTTACACAAAAGTACTTCATCCGGATAATATACGATATGTTTGTATGCTACTGTATTTCATCCAGGTAACATACAACAGCTTGACCTTTTACGAGTTGCATACAGTTCATCCGCATGACTTCCGCTGCATGGTCTGCTCATTGGCTGCTTCATATACTGCATGCAGGCCAACTTCAACAGTTAGCCAAAATTTCCATAAGTTATTGGCAAGGATGTTGCGGGTGGACCTTGGAGTAAACTGTATTTGTATTATTGGTTGTGATGTTAGGGATTAAAGTATGATTTTTTTTATTTGTGTGACTTTGAAAACAACATTCTTCTTCTTTTTTTTTAACTTCTAATGTTTGTTAGTAGTTTGCTAATTGGTTAGTATTTATGTTTTTGTTCGAAACAGTTGTAAAGAGATAGTGTTGAGGGTAGTAAACTTGAACAACATAGTTCATCATGTATGGGTAGTAGGAAGGAGACCTTGCGCACGAGAATGCATTATGAGCTTTGCTAACGTCGGCAACATTCAAGCCCTAATTATGCTAGGAACTTCACTCTTCCCAAAACAAGGCAACATGGTAGAGGGTGAAGTGATTTTGAGGCGCACAATGACAGCAAAAGAAACTCTTCCATTGGTTGTCCATACATTGGTTGTATGTTTAATGGTGCAAGGTGTTGCAAAAATGTTACAATTTTTTGAAAAATATCCAGATAGAAGGATAAGGATCAGATGTAGGAATTTATTGTTGGAAGATATTGAATATGAATGGTAGTAACACGATTGCATGTTTACCGCTAAGGTTATGCAATGAGGATGGTTTCTTTAATGGCCACTACTTAGGGAATGGATTTGAAGTGGAAGGGGAGGCTAAGTTCAAGTGAATTGTTTCTACCATCACAACATGACATTAATTTTGCTAAATTGTTACACAGTAGTTCTAAATAGTAATTCCCACATACTAAACAAATTTGAGTGAATTTCAAAGGACATTAATCTTGACTATGAAACATGATTTTCTCTGATAAGTGTGTTTATTGTTATAAGTTTTCCTTTCTTGTTCCTAGAAAATTTAATACAGCCTCTTTCACAAGAAATTATTTTTAAAAATCCTTTCTTTTCAAGTTTTTTTTCTAAGAGCGAGTAGTGTAAACATGTTCATGTTAGAATATGTGAAAAGTGAAACAAAAAATAACTTCTAAAAACTAATCTTCCAGACTACTGTCATTACCGGAAGGTACCTTTGCGGATATATGTGGTCGTCGCGTTGAAGATAACGGGAATGCTTTCAATAGTCTAGTGTTGAGGTTGGTTTATAATGTTTTCAGTTAGTGTTAAATAAATTATATATTTATCTTGTAAAGGAATGGTAGAATTCTTTTTTCTTTCTTTTCTTTCTTCCTTAGCCTTAGCCACCGCCATTGAGCCTCTGCCTCTAAATATCAAATGCTCTCCCTCTTCCTTAGTCATTATCTTTCTTCACTTGTAATCTTGTTTTCCCATTGACACTTTGCTCCCAAAATCAACCTTTTCCTTTATTTATATTGCTTGGGGAAGGAGAAATAGAGGAGTCTAACACTTATGGCCACCAACATCCCCTACTTCTTATGTTGAATCAAGACCAGCTGATCCACAATCAAAGTGGTGTAACTGATTGCTCCAGGTGTGGGGAGAAGGTTATTTATTTAGCCTATGTATGTTGTACATGCAATATTATAGTCCATAAAAAAATGCATTTCATTGCTATGCATTATTAAAATCAGGTGGCATGACCATCATGTTTCTCACACATTATTTGGATTATGCAATATGTCATGATGAGGTCAACACAGCGCATGATAGTTACTACTGTGTAGATTGCAATATCATATTTCATGTGAATTGTGCAACGAGTGATCCATTTTGGTTTTATCTTGTTTCAAGCATAACGTTGCTTTATGCTTTATACTTTATCTTGTCTCCAATGTTTGATCACTCTTACTATTGTGCTTGAACATGTTTAAAACATGAACACCCCTCTTTTACTAAAGAGAGCACAATGGGAAATGCAATGCTTGTGGTCGTCCCACAAAGCTAGCATTTTGTTGTAAGGATTGCAATTTTGTACTACATTTTGATTGTTTTTCACTTCCAATTACATGCTCATCGCAGATGCGATGAGCTACTTTTTTCACTCATTTATCATGATGATAACAATTATTCAAAAAATCATCATTGTGATATCTCTAAAGAAAGTCGAGATCTAAATAATTGCTTTTATCATTGTGCAACATGCGATACTTCTGCTCATGTTGATTGTGTTCTTGGAAACTATTCATTCCTCAAACTTAGGAGTATCTATAAAGAAAAGATCATCCACACCCACTCACCATTGTGAAGAAGTATTATTACCCTAATTGTGATAAATGTGGTAAGCCTTAGGAAGATCTGGCTCTTGAATGCTCAAATTCAGAGTGCAAATATATTGTCCACTAGGATTGCTCCATATTCTTTATGGCATGGGTGGAACTAGGGCATGTAGTAATCCAAATCTAATCATATTTGAAACCTACCACTTCATTTAGAAGAAAACTCAAGATTGGAAAATAGGGTTAAATCTTGATTTTAGTTACAATAATAAAAGTGTTGTTGGATGCTTCTCTTTGTTTCTTTATATAAGTTTATTTGAAAATACAACTTTTTTTTGAAATTATTTATCTTTCTTTTGCGACACATTCAAATTACGTTTGATATTTGTTGTGGATGCTTCAGTTCTATGAGAAAGGATTGTATGAAACAGTGACGCCACGTTATCTGTATCATTTTCTAATAGTTTTATGCCACATTAGTATTCTTATCCTGAATTTCAAGATTTTATCTTGAATTTTAGTATTTTAATTTGAATTTGATTTTTTTCAGGATAAAATCCTGAAATTCAAGATAAGAGTACTGATGTGACATAAAACTATTGGAAAGGGATACAGATGACGTGGTGTCACTGTTTCATACAATCCTTTCCCCAGCTCTATGTATTTGATAAAGTAACGAGGGCTGTCTCCTTCAAAAAAATGAAATATTTCTAATGGACTCCATATTAAAATTTTATTATAGAAATTTATTAAATAATTATTAAAATAAGATATTGGAGCTTAATCCAATTAATTACACAATTCATAAAGCTTCAATTTTATTTTTTTGATAAAATGAAAGATAATGCGGCCATGCGAATATAGTCTGAGAAAAGCAACAAGAGAAAGGTGACAACTTGTCTGAGAGATATGTGTCAGAGGTATGGGATTTCACCCGGGTCAGTGTGACTTTGAATAATTTGCAATAGTTGAAAGAGATATGAGATAAATGGGATAAAGCAGCTATTCTACCGCGAATATGGTAATTTGTCTTACCTACTCGATGTCAAAGTTGACAAGCATTAATTCTGAGCTCTCACAGAGTATTAAAATTCCGCTTATAATTGATTCACTTTTGGGACATGGTGCCTACTGTAGGAAAGTACACCACTTTACTTCATTGTCCAATGATCCAGGTCGATAAAGTCTACTCTAGAGCCACCAATGTCCCGACTTTCTTAAAGAGATTGATGGATATAATAGGGATGAGCAAGCAATGGGTCACAACCCGAGTTAAAGAAAAAGGGGATAATAAATGCATCCCTTAGAAGAACAAGAATTATTTTTCTGAAATTATTTTTCTCTCATTCTTAGATTCACATTTAAATTGCATTTAACATTTGATTATGTATTTGTGTTATGTATACTAATTGCACAACATTGATTACCTTTTATTGTATAAAAGGACAAGAATGTTTCACGTTCGTGTGCTTCAACAAGGACATGTCTCTTTTAACAATAATGTTTCACGTTTGTGTGAATTCGATCATATCATATGGTTTTACATTTTATAACTTTATTACAAAAACTGTTAGAAACAACAAGAGATCTGAGCTTAATGCAGTTAATTAGAAATGCTATAAGACTTTAGACCAACAAAAGTTCATTACAAAATTGTTAAAATCCTACTGGATTAAATAGTTTCTTTATTATTAAATGGATCAATTTAACTTTTATACTATAAAAAGACTCAAACAAGACTAAAGTGAAAAAGAATTAACATTTATGGTTTAAAAACTATCATGAAAATATTTTATCTACAAAATTATTTTAAAAACCTTCAAAATATAACACTACTAAACAATAAATGATATTTTTAAATAATAAATGTTAACTATTTTAAAATTTGACCTTAATTGATTCTTTTTAATAGTATAGAGATTAAATTGATCCATGTAATAGTAGAGACTAATTTAATCTAATACCTATACTAAAGCTACCCACAAAATACATTCACCAAAAAGAAAAAATGGACATACTCACAATGATAGGATACAGTATGAAACACGACTGTTTAGATAAATCATATTACATATGGGAAAATGACTAAAATGCTTCTTGTAATTTATCGAATCTTCTAAATGGTACTTCTACTTTCAAACTATCAAATTTGGGGTTAGAACTTTAATTTTTTCGATTAATGTGACACCTCTAATAAAATTTGACATTATTGAATACGTGGGTCAATCATAAGATACCTTGTGATATAATTTATCAGAACTTTTTATTATATCAATTCAAGGGACATTGGAGGGTGAAATTTTACCCTACTAGTTAAGGGTTTTTATTATATTATTAGTATTTTGATATATTTTATTATATAAAAATCTTAATATGGATAGATTAGGTCAAATTTAAATTTTAACATTTTTATTTAAATTTTGAACAAAATTTTAGGTCTATTTTAAGGCCGACTATAGGTCTATCAAATGAATTTATTATAATAATATTGAAAATTTGAAGAATAAAAAAACAAAAAATAGGAATAGATGATAGTAATGTAGCCACCGACGGACCAATTAGCGCAAGGGGAGCCCCCTTAACTTACCCACAAAAATGAGCCCTCTAATTATCTAAATTCAAATTATCTTCTTATAACAAGTGAACAAAAACAGAAATAGTACCATGTGCAGGCAGGCTCATCCATTTGGGATCATCACAGATTTTCGTCTGCACTTGTTTATTGTTTGAACTGCAGGCCGTAGTTTTTAGCTGATCTGACGACGATAGCTTCCCGGAGACCAACGGTTAAGCTAGGAGTTGGTAAGAGAGAGAAATAAAATAAGAGAAGAGGTGTAAAGTAAGTCCACAGAAGGAGCATCTTTTAATAATTATTAAAATATGAATTATGATTGAATGTTAGGTGCATGAAAGGAAGAGTCCACTCCAGAAGCGTCTTCTGTTAATTATTATTAAAACATGAATTATGATTAACGTTAGGTACATGACTTAGACCATCCTTTTCAAAGTACGTGAAGAAAAGTAATATTTTCCATAAAATGTCAAAAATTTAATTATTTTTTTATAAAAGATAAAAAATCATGGATTCACTCAATTTAGAAAGGACATCCCATTATTAATATACATCAATAGAATCCTATTGATGAAGAAAAAATCATGGATCAAATTAAATTTAGAACACACTAAGGATCCATATGTAAACATTGTAAAAAGGTAGGAACTTCATTTGCAATTTCGCAACTTTTAAAAAATTGTAATATTAATATTAAATTAAAATTGGGCCTAAAGGATTTGTTATAAAATATATATATGTAAATATAAATACAAAATTTAATGGTCCAAACCAAAACCATTCAATCCGAACTAAATTAAGTCAATCGAAACAACTAAGAACCTTAAGATATCAAATCGCTCAAAAATTTAACCATAAATATCAAATCAACCCAACCTCAAAAGCAAATGGGAAGCCGGCAGAGCTGTACAACCATAAGATAAGATCAAAGCATTGACTACCTCATTGACTTTCACCTCTATTGTTTACTATAACCCACCCTCTGCCTCTGCCTCTGCCACTTCCTCAATCTTTATCTTTCTTCACTTGTATTCTTGTTTTCCCATTCAATCTTTGCTCCCAAAATCAACCTTTTCCTTTCTTTATATTGCTTGGGGAAGCAGCAATGGAGGAGTCTAACAATTATGGCCACCAACATCCCCTGCTTCTTATCGAGAATCAAGACCAGCTGATCCACAATCAAAGTGATGTAACTGATTGCTCCAGGTGTGGGGAGAAGGTGTCTGCTCCATGTTTTTGCTGTGCGGAGAACTGTGGGTTTTATCTTCACAAGGTATGTGCCGAGGCACCTTTGGAGCTTAATCATCCTTTTCATCCTCATCATCCTCTTCTTCTTATGCAAAAGGCACCTTATTCAGATGGAGTGTACGCCTGTAATTTTTGTGATAAAAAGGATGATAAGTTTGTTTATCACTGCTCTTGTTGTGAATTGGACTTACATATTAAATGTGCTTTGTTTACATTTAATGTTGCTGAGAATAATTTGAAAGAGCTTGAGCATGTTGCCCTTCAACATCCTTTGATTTCTACTGAAAATGGTGATGAAAAACTCAAAGATGCTGCTAAGTGCTTTGGATGTTGGGAACCATTAGCAAAGTATACACACTTTTCTCCTGACTGTGGATCTAATTTACATGAAAAATGCGCTAAGCTTCCTTTCAAACTGAATCATGGGTGCCATCGCAACCATCCTCTTGTTCTACAATTTAGTATCCAACAGTTCTCTTGCAAGATATGCGAAGAACCCGATGAAAATTTTACAGGATTTGTTTATGGTTGTTCACCTTGTAAGTTTGCTGTTCACATTGAATGTGTATCAGCATCTTTAGATCTTGGTGTTGAAGATAAAAACCATGAACATCATTTTACTTCGTTTCCAAGAGGATCATCATTCATTTGTGATGCATGTGGTGAGGAAGGAAGTTATGCTTCCTACATATGTTGTACATGCAACACTATGGTCCATAAAAAGTGCACTTCGGTGCCACGCATCATCAAAAGCAAGTGGCATGATCATCGCCTTTTTCACAAATATTTCCTGCGCATAGAAGATTTTAGAGTTTTGAATTGCATAATGTGCAATGATGAAGTCAGTACAGACCATGGTAATTACTATTGTTCAAAGTGCGATGTTATATTCCATGTGAAGTGTGCACTGAAGGATAAAGATTCATATGAAATAGTAGAAAATGAAGATGAGGAATCTGCTGATGTTAGCTCCATAACCAAGGTTCTTGGATGGAATGATGCTGGAGAAGCCACTGTACTAGAGCATATCATGCATATTCACCACTTAACGTTAAGTGACAGAGTAAGTGAATATGTTAATAAATGTTGTGATGGGTGCTTGTTACCGATCTCGAATTCATTTTACTACTGTACACAATGTGATTTCTTTCTCCATAAAGTTTGTGTCGAGTTACCGAAGGTAAAGCATGTTTGGTATCATCATTGCCAATCACAACTAGTCCTTACTTCAAACGAAGTATTTTGGTGTGAAGCATGTGGTTTCTTGTCCAATGCTTTTTCCTATAAATGTGAAGATTGTAAGGTACGTATATGCCTTCCATGTATAATTGCTCTTACACCTGGTTCTCGCAAATATCGAGGACATAAACACCCTATTTTTTTCTACCATAAAAATAAAGGGGGATGTGTTGCTTGTGGTCGTGATTTCAATGGGTTGTGGTGTTGTAAGGAATGCAATTTTTCTCTAGATCATAAATGTTATTCGTTGCCTATTACATCCCATCACAAAAGTGATAAACATCTTCTTTCACTCGCTTATCATGATAATAACAGTTATTCAGAGAGCCATTTTTGCGATATTTGTGAAGAACGTCGAAATCCAAATTTTTGGTTTTATCATTGTGCAATATGTGATACTTCTGCTCATGTTAATTGTGTCCTTGGTAAATATCGGTACCTCAAACTCGGGAGTATCATTGAAGAACCTAAGGGCATGCATGAGCACCCTCTCACTGTTGTTAAGAAGATTTATTACTATCCAAACTGCAGAATCGTGGTAAGCCCTGTTTAGATTTAGCTTTGGAATGTCTGGATGCAACTTCATTGTCCATGTTAGATGTCCACCATAACAATTTACTTCCTCATATTCGGAGGACTAAGGTGGCATTTAGGTGACTATAGTTCAAAACTACCACTTATCTTTTGCGGAGAACACAGAGTATGGTCACTTGTAATGGTGATTGTAATTATTATGCAGACTAGGGTTTTGTATTGTAAGGGAAGCATGTTTTGACTTGGAATTTCGGGAGCATCGATTATTCAAACTATAGTATCCGACTTACGTGTATTATTTTCTTTAAATTTATGCATGCATGCATGGCTTGTGAAGTAAATCCTTTAGAAAGTTTTTTTCAAAAAATATTTAGAAAAGTAGGTCAATTTTTTTCTAAATTTAGAAAAATAAATCGATTTGGGAGAGAGAAAAAACATGTTTTCAACTGAAAACGCACCTTATAAAACATGTTTTCAATAAAACATACTTTCTAAAAAACGTATTTTCTTTTTACACAACAACTTTTTTTAATCTTAATTAAACATTAATTTCACTTGTTACTGAAAATTGGGGTGGATTTCTTTAAAGGTCCGATTGTGCTTATTTACTATTTTCGACATCATTGGTTCACCACAATAATTGAAGGATGAAAGTGTCAAGAAAATTTGTTTAAATGAAATTTAGACATTAAATCATAAAAAAAAAAAACATAAAGATTCTGTTCATATGTTTAATGATAATTGGCCTAAATCTGACAGATTTTTTTTTAAATTTAGATTTTTGTGACATGATTTTTAATAATAAAAAATTTATTTCATTTGAATTTAAATTTAATTATAAAATTATGAAGATATTTTAAATATTTTAATTTTGATGTAAAATGAGCTAAAATTCAATTTGATTGATTGGAGCTTCAACAAAAATTTGAAAAAAAAGTTATTCTTCACTAAGTTTAGAAAGGAGATCCCATTATTAATAAATATCAATAGAAATCTCTCTCGATGCGGCAAAAATCATGAATCAAATTAAATCTATAACACACTAAGTATCCGTATGTAAACATTGTAAAAAGTAGTAACTTCTTTAGTAGTTTTGCAGCCTTTTTAAAAATTTGTAATGTTAATAATAGAAAACATTTATCCAATATATCTAAAATTAAAATTGGGCTCAAAAGATTTGTTATAGAATGTATATGTAAATATAAATATAAAATTCAACCATCCAATCAATAAAATTAACACCAAACCAAAACAAATCCAAAATGAATTGACATGTACATATATACATATACACGTATACATATGGTGTATTGTATGAATGTATGAATGTCTTTGTTAATAATCTCGAGTTATATAGTGATTTAGACATATGGTCTTTTTTTTTTCTTTTTTATGTTTAAGAATTCTTCTTTATGTTTTCAAATATTGCATGATATGATCATTCTCTTCGGCTCTTTTTAAATGGGAATGAAAAGCTATTCTTTCATGAGGTCATCACCTCCGTGTAGGATAGTGGACCGGTTTCTAGATATATTCGTATTTATGTCTTTGTGAGGTCTTCACCTCTATGCAGTCGTAGGGAAATGCATTCTCTTGAACTGAACTCGGTCCGTATGAGCCTATAATGGGTGAGGATCGAGGAATTTGCCTGTTTAGGTGCTTTTACTTTAGAACCAAACAGTATGTAATGAACCCTAAGAGCCTACCTTAGGTATAACCATGAAGAAGAAACATTTTAATCATTATTTTTTGCTTTGTATTCAAGCTTTATACAAAATGCACTGACTTGTTTCGTTTTGTTTTGGTTGTGGTTGCATTGAATTTTCATCTTAAAGGAAAGGTGTTGATTCGTGTTCAATTGTTAAATAGAGAGCTTGTCATGGAAAATGTGTTTCTTGATAAAGTGGAAGACAATGCGGCCATGCCAATATGGTCAGAGAAAAGCAACAAGAGATAGGTGACAGCTTGTTGGGGAGATATGTGTCAGAGTTTTATGGGATTTCACCCGAGTCAATGTGACTCAGAATAATTTGCAAGAGTTGAAAGTGATATGGAATCAATGGGATAATGAAACAAGGCATTTATTCTACAGCGAACATAGTGATTTGCCTTACCAACTTAATGTCAAAGTGGACAAACATTTATTTTGAGCTCACACAGTATTGGAAATGCGCTTATAGTTGCTTCACTTTTGGGAAAGTAGACATGGTGCCTACTATAGAATAGTACACCACTTTGCCTCGTTGTCCAAGGATCCAGGTTGTTAACAGAGATGAGCAACCAATGGGTCGCGGCCCAAATTAAGAAAAAAGGGGATAATAAATATATCACTTGAAAGAACAAGAATTATTTTTCTGAAATTATTTTTCTCTCATTGTTAGATTCACATTTAAATTACATTTAACATTTGATTATGTATTTGTGGTATGTATACTAATTGCACTAGATTGATAATCTTTTATTTCATAAAAGGACAAGAATGTTTCACGTTTGTGTGTTTCAACAAGAACGTGTCTCTTTCAACAATAATGTATAAAGACTAAATTGATCCATGTAATAGTAGAGACTAATTTGATCTGATCTCTATAATAAAACTATCTACTAAATACATTCACCCAAAAAAAGAATACATAATGCTTCTTGTAATTTATCAAATCTTCTAGATGGTACTTCTACTTTCAAACTTTCAAATTTGGTGTTAGAATTTTAATTTCGTCAATCAGTGTGACACTTCTAATAAAATTTGGCATTATTTTAATAAGAAAAGGTCAGGCTAGACCTGAATTTTAGCTTTATTATTCAGGTCAAGCTTAGATAAAATTTTAGACAAATTTTTCAGGCCAATCTCAGACCTATCAAACGGACCTATTATAATAATATTGAAATTTTAAAGAATAAAAAAAAAAAAGAAAAAAGAATAGATGATAGTAATGTAGCCACCAAGGGACCAATTCAAATTATATCTAAATTCAAATTATCTTCTTATAACAAATGAACAAAAACAGAAATAGCACCATGTGCAGGCAGGCTCATTCATTTGGGACCATCACAGATTGTCGTCTGCACTTGTTTAGTGTTTGAACTTCAGGCCGTAGTTTTAGCTGATCTGACCCGGAGACAGCCGGTTAAGCTAGGAGTCGGTAAGAGAGAGAAATAAAATAAGAGAAGAGGTTTAAAGTAAGTCCACTGAAGGAGCATCTTCCTTTAATAATTATTTAAACATGGATTATGATTAAATGTTAGGAGCATGAAAGGAAGAGTCCACTCCAGAAGAGCCTTCTTTTAATAATTATTAAAACATGAATTATGATTAAATGTAAGGTACATGAATTGGGCCATCCGTTTCAAAGACGTGAAGAAAATAATCTTTTTCATGTTTGAAGTGATGTAATTAAAAAAAATCATAATTCCACTATTTTTTTAACAAAATTTAATTATATTGATTTTTAATATAATATTTAGAATTATTCATAGTTTTTTTTAAATTTATAATTAGGAGCATAATACGTTTCAGCGTACTCAAACTCATATTCTCTTGCATCGATAATAATACTCATACTAATTGAGCTAAAACTCAATCATCCATAATTTTTTATTTTTAAAAAAAAATTCATAAGAGCTAAAATGCTGACTTTTGTTTTCGTGTATTTTTTTAAAAATAAGACAGATTAATCTAAGAAACCATGATGCATGTTTTCAATTATCTTTTTATGAAAATATTTTGGTTAATATGCAATAGGATTGAAGGGGCTTATCCCCAAAGTTTCTAAAATTTCATTATACCTCTAAAATCTTTTAGAAATTTTAATTAAACCTCTCAAAATATTAAAAATCTCTTTATACCTTTCATTTTTTTTAAATTTAATTAGACTCCTCCAATTTTTTAAAATTTTTAAGCCTCTAAAATTTTAAAATTCTCATTAAAACCTTAAAATTTAAAAAAATAGTTGGCCCCCAATTTAATGCCAAGCATCATCACTATTGTACTCTTCATAAATTTAAAATTTAATCCTTATACTCTTATTTTTGGAATTTAGTTCATCTACTTTTTAAATTTTAAAATTAAAGTCAAACTATTACCAAACAAAATAAATAAAAAGACCATTTTAAAAATTATTTTAAAAAATAGATCGATTTTTTTAAAATTTAGCAAAATAAACTGCTTTTAAAAAGAGATAAAGACATGTTTTTAGTTGAAAGCACATTATGTAAGACGCAAACCTGTTTTCTTTTGCACACCAACTCTTCAAATCAATTGATTAAATGTTAATTACACATTAATTTGTTAACTTGATATTTTGGGTAGAATTCTTTAAAGTTCCGGTTGTTCTTATTTACTATTTTCGACATCATTGGTTCACCACAATAATTGAAGGATGAAAGTGGTGTGAAGGAAAGTATCAAGAAACTTAACGTGTACATATACACATACATATGGTGTATAGTATAAAATAATAAGGGAATTTCGAAATCAAACAAAAAAGGATTGATAAAAAAATCCTCATAAATATCAAATCAACCCAACCTCAAAAGCAAGTGTGAAGCAGGCAGAGCTCTACAACCAAAAGATCAGATATAAGCATTGACTACCTAATTGACTTCACCTCTATTGTTTACTATAACCGACCCTCTGCCTCTGCCTCTAAATATCAAATGCTCTCCCACTTCCTCAATCTTTATCTTTCTTCACTTGTAATCCTGTTTTCCCATTGAATCTTTGCTCCCGAAATCAACCTTTTCCTTTATTTATATTGCTTGGGGAAGGAGAAAGGGATTCTATTGATGTTTATTAATAATGGGAGTCTAACAAAAATGATTTTATTTATTTTTGAGTGAATTGAAATTTTAAAGTAAATAACTTTCGATATTTTTAGTATCCACGAAAATGTCAAAAGATTTTTTTATAAAAGATAAAATCAATTTAGAAAGGACATCCCATTATTAATAAACATCAATAGAATCCTTTCAATTTCGATGAAGAGAAAATCATGGATCAAATTAAAATTAGGACATACTAAGGATCCATATGTAAACATTGTAAAAAGGTAGGAACTTCTTTTGCAATTTTGCAACTTTTAAAAATTGTAATATTAATATTATTAACAGAAAATATTTATTCAATATATCTATAAATCAAAATTGGACTCAAAGGATTTGTTATAAAATGTATATATAATTATAAATACAAAATTTAATGGTCCAAACCAAAACCATTCAATCCGAACCAAATTAAGTCACCCAAACCAAAATAAATCCAAAATTGATTAGCATGTACATATATATATATATATATATATGCATACATATGGTGTATAGTATAAAATAATATGGGATTTTCGATATAAAACAAAAAAGGATTGATAAATAAATCTCATAAATTTAGTCATAAATATCAAATCAACCCAACCTCAAAAAGCATGTGAAGCAGGCAGAGCTCTACAGCCAAAAGATACAATAAAAGCATTGACTACCTAATTGACTTCACCTCTATTGTTTACTATTAAGCGACCCTCTGCCTCTTGCCACTTCCTCAATCTTTATCTTTCTTCACTTGTCTTCTTGTTTTCCCATTCAATCTTTGCTCCCAAAATCAACCTTTTCCTTTCTTTATATTGCTTGGGGAAGCAGAAATGGAGGAGTCTAGCAATTATGGCCACCAACATCCCCTGCTTCTTATCTTGAACCAAGACCAGCTGATCGACTATCAAAGTGGTTTAACTGATTGCTCCAGGTGTGGGGAGAAGGTGCCTGCTCCATGTTTTGGCTGTGCGGAGCATTGTGGGTTTTATCTTCACAAGGTATGTGCCGAGGCACCTTTGGAGCTTAATCATCCTTTTCATCCTCATCATCCTCTTCTTCTGCTGCAAGAGCCACCATCTTCTTACCCAAGATGTGTTTGCACTTTCTGTTATAAAACATGTGAGAAATTTATTTATCACTGCTCTTGCCAATTGGACTTTCATATTAAATGTGCTTTGTTTACATTTAATATTGCTGAAAATAATTTGAAAGAGCTTGAGCATGTTGCCCTTCAACATCCATTGATTTCCACTGAAAATGGTGATGAAAAACTCAAAGATGCTGCTAAGTGCTTTGGATGTTGGGAACCATTAGCAAAGTATACACACTTTTCTCCTCACTGTGGATTTAATTTACATGAGAAATGCACTAAGCTTCCTTTCAAACTGAATCAGGTGTGCCATTGCAAGCATCCTCTTGCTCTACAATTTAATATCGAACGGCTCTCTTGCAAGATATGCGGAGAAACCTGTCAAGAGGGCATAGGACTTGTTTATGGTTGTTCACCTTGTAAGTTTGCTGTTCACATTGAATGTGTATCAGCATCTTTAGATCTTGTTGTTGAAGATAAAAGGCATGAACATCCTTTCAATTTGTTTACAAGGAGATCATCATTCATTTGTGATGCATGTGGTGTGGAAGGAAGTTATGCTTCCTACATATGTTGTACATGCAACATTATGGTCCATAAAAAGTGCACTTCAATGCCACGCATAATCAAAAGCAAATGGCATGATCATCGCCTTTTTCACAAATATTTCCTTCACATAGAAGATTTTAGAGTTTTGAATTGCATAATGTGCAATGATGAAGTCAGTACAGACCATGGTAGTTACTGTTGTTCAGAGTGCGATGTTATATTCCATGTGAAGTGTGCAATGAAGAAGAAAGATTCATATGAAATAGTAGAAAATGAAGATGAGGAATCTGCTGATGTTAGCTCCATAACCAAGGTTCTTGAATGGAATGATGCTGGAGAAGCCACTGTAATAGAGCATATCATGCATATTCACCGCTTAACGTTAAGTGACAGAGTAGGTGAGTATGATAATAAATGTTGTGATGGGTGCTTGTTACCGATCTCGGATTCATTTTACTACTGTACACAGTGTGATTTCTTTCTCCATAAAGTTTGTGTCGAGTTACCGAAGGTAAAGCAGGTTTGGTATCATCCTTGCCAATCATCACTAGTCCTTACTTCAAACGAAGTATTTCGGTGTGTAATATGTCATTACTTGTCTAAAGCTTTTGCCTATAAATGTGAAGAATGTAAGGGAAGTGCATGCCTTCGATGTATAATTGCTCTTACACCTGGTGCTCGCACATATCTAGGACATAAACACCCTGTTTTTCTCTACACAGAATATATAGGGCGATGTGTTGCTTGTGGTGATGATGATATTGAAGGGTTGTTGCGTTGTAAGGATTGCGATTTTTCTCTAGATCATAAATGTTTTTCGTTGCCTATTACGTATCAACACAAAAGTGATGAACATCTTCTTTCACTCACTTATCATGATGATAACAGTTATTCAGAAAACCATTTTTGCGATATTTGTGAAGAACGTCGTGATCCAAATCTTTGGTTTTATCATTGTGCAACATGTGATACTTCTACTCATGTCAATTGTGTCCTTGGTAAATATCGATTTCTCAAACTCGGGAGTATCATTGAAAAATATAAGGACATACATGAGCACCCTCTCACAGTTGTTAAGAAGATTTATTACTATCCAAACTGCAGTTTTTGTAGTGAGCCCTGTTTAGATTTGGCTTTGGAATGTACTGGATGCAACTTCATTGTCCATGCTAAGTGTCTTTAAAATTCGGAGGACTAAGGTGGCGTTTAGGTGACTATAGTCCAAAACTACCACTTCTCTTTTGCGGAGAACACAGAGTATGGTCACTTGTAATGGTGATTGTAATTATTATGTAGACTAGGGTTTCGTATTGTAAGGGAAGCATGTTTTGACTTGGAATTTGTGCGAACATTTGATTATTCAAACTATAGTATCCTGACTTCTGTGTTATTTTCTTTAATGCATGGCTTGTGAAGTAAATCCTTTGGAAAGTTATTTATTTTGATTAAGGAATCTGTTTAGCTTTTGTGTGAAACCAATAATTGGAATTGCTACCAAAACTCATTTACATGTGCCAAAAAATTAAGCTATAAAATTGGGAAATTAAAAGGTAAATAGTAATGGTAGACAACATTTTGATTATGCAATAATAAATTAAAACATAAATTACATGCTAAAATTATAATTTAGTATCGACTAGCATCTTTAATTGAATGAAACTATAACATATAACATTCTTTTTCATATTTATATAAATTATAAAATTTTCTATTGAAAAGTAAAATTAAAACAAATTAATGTATTATTTTAGAAAAAAAGACATGGCAGTGGCAGTGGCAGTGGCACATGGTACTCAGCTCAAAACCCAATACCCAATCCCTAATGCATAACACTAACACTAATTACAATCACTCTTTTATACTAAAATCAGTCAATTTAATGTTAACCATTGCTTATTTTAGTAGAGTTTGAGTTTTCTTAAAAACTTATTCCACTTAAATATAAATTTAAAGAATAAAATTGGATATATTTATGGGTAATATGTAACTAAAGCCACAAAAATACTCATAGTCTTATTTAAAATGCCTTGATAATTTTACAATAAAAGTTTTCCTTATTTCAACACTCATCTTTTAATTTTGGTTCATCAATTTTTTTCAAAAAATACAATTAAGACCCTACTTTCTTTCTTTCTTTTTTCTTTTTTTTCGCTTATTTGAATACTTAAACTTTCAAAATACATTACAAAAGCACTCAAACCTTTGCAAAAAAAAAGCAATTAAGCCCTACATTTTTTGTGCACTCAATTGGGTACTTGAACTTTCAAAATGCATCAAAAAACTCTCAAGCTTTTCAAAAGAAAATTAAGCCTATGCTTTTATTAAAATTAGAAAAAATTATAAAAATAGAATCAATAAAAGCTATAAATATTATTAAATTTTAATAAAAAATTAAAATATTAAAAATTAGAAAAAATTATAAAATTTATAAAATTTTATAAAAATCATAAAATTTTATAAAGTCGTAAGAAAATTATACATAATGAATATAAATTTTACAAAAAATATATAAAAATTATCGTACCAAAAGAAGTATTTTATGATTTTCTATAACTTTTATTGATTTTATTTTTTATCATTTTTCACCACATATCACGCTATGTTGCAACATGATGTGATAACTTTAATTGAAAAAAAACTATGGGTCGTTGATTTTTTTATGATTTTTATAAAATTTTACAATATTTTATTTTTTATGATTTTTATAAAAATGTTTGTAATTTTAATAAATTTTATATTTTTATTTTTATTAAAATTTAATAATTTTATAAAAATTATTGTTTATAACTTTTTCTAATTTTTAATAAGAGCATTGGCTTAATTGCTATTTTAAAAAATTTTGAGGGTCTTTTTGATACATTTTGAAAGTTTAAGTACCCAATGGAGTGAAAAAAAAAACAAGGGCTTAATTGCTTCTTCTTCTTTTTTAAAGAAGTTTGAGAGCTTTTTTTTATGCATTTTGAAAGTTCAAATGCTTAATTAAGTAAAAAAAAAGGATTTAATTGCTTTTTATAAAAAAGTTTAAGGCTTAGCCTTTAATTTTTAATTTCAAATCTAAATGTAAAGAATGTTGAAAGCACATTTGCCTTCTATGTGCAACTCTTCCTCTTGATGCTCTGACGTGTACATCCCCTACTTTTTTTATTATGATTTTGACGGGCAATGTAGTGCTTGTGGTGAGGATCTAGAAGTGGCATGCACCAGCAAGGGTTGCAATCATTCTGTACATTCTTTTTATACGCTATTACCGGTTAGAGTCAAACACAAATGTGATAAGTATATTTTTGTACTCACTTATCACAAGATTAATGATTATTTAAAATATTATTATTGTGACATTTGTGAGAAAAAAAAGAAATCTGAAGCATCATTGCACAACTTAGGACACATTTGTCCATGTGAAATGTATTCTCGGTTAATATACATTTATCAAAATCAGGAGTATCTGCAAAGAAGGGGACCATCTGCACCCTTTCACATTTGTGAAGAAGATAAATTACGTCCCTGAATGCATTATATGTGAAGAACCCTATGAAGAGCTCGCTCTGGAATGTGCAGAACCAGAGTGCAATTAGCTTGTTCACTGAAAATGTATGAACCCATATAGCTCTGAATATGGATTCTTGAGAGGTAGAGACTTTTAATTGGCATTTCAATTGTAAGTTGAAATAATGTAATTTAGCCAATTGGATTGAAACCTGTGTGGTTTAGATTATTTATTGTTGTTTTGTATTCTTTAATTTGAATAAAATGTCACAGCATTGCAGTTGATCATCATCATAATAATATACGATTTATGCTTTAATTGTTTCTCTTGTGGCTTAATTATTTGAAAAAAGAAGTACTACTAGGAATTATTTTGATCTCACTCTTAGTGAACATTTAAGTTAATAGATTAGTTGTCAAAAAAAGCTGGTAATTTATTCATGTATAATCTTGTTGAAAAGAAATTGAAAGAGTTTGAACATGTTACTTTTAACATTCAATTTCTGTTTTTTTCTTTCTTGCTACGTCGACGGAAAAAACCAAAGAGGAAGGAGAAATGGAGGAGTCACTGAATTACGGTCATCAACATCACCTGCTTCTTCTTTTGAATGAAGATCAGCTGCTGATTGTAGCTGACTGCTCAAGGTGTGGAGAGAAAGTGTCAACTCCATGTTTTAGCTGTGTTGAGGATTGTGGGTTTACCTTCACAAGGTATGTGCTGAGGCACCTTTGATGCTTAATCACCCTTTTCATCTCAACCAGCCTCTTTTCTTATGCAAAATCCACCTTATTCCTCTGGACAGTACATTTGAACTTTCTACCGTCAAATTGGTGGCAAGTTTGTTTATCACTGCTCTTGCGAATTGCACTTTCATATTAAATGTGCTCTATTCACATTTAATATTGCTGAAAATCCTTTGAAAGAGCTTGAGCATGCTGCCCTTCAACATCCATTGGTTTCCACTGAAAATGGCGATGAAGAACTTGAAGATGTTGGTAATTGCTTTTGGTGTTTGGAACCATTAGCAAATTATACTTACTTTTCTCTTGACTATGGATTTAGTTTACATAAGAAATGCGTTGAGCTTTCTTTCAAACTGAACCTTGTGTGGCATCGCAAGCATCCTCTTGTTCTACAATTTAATACCGAATAGCTCTCTTGCAAGATATGCGGAGAAACCAATCGAAAGGGTATAGGATTTGTTTATGGTTGTTCACCTTGTAACTTTACTGTTCACATTGAATGTACATCACAATCACCACGACAAGTTCTTAAGAGTATCAATCATGAACATCCATTCACCTTGTTTTTGAGACAAGCTCCATTCACTTGTGATGTGTGTGGCACAGAAGGAAATCATGTTGCCTATACATGTGGTACATGCAACATTATAATCCATAAAAATTGCATTTCATTGCCTAGCATTATCAAAAGCAAGTGGCATGACCATCGCCTTCTTCACACATATTTCCATCACTGAGAAAATTTTAGAGTTTTGGATTGTATAATGTGCCATGATGAAGTCAATATTGTTCAAAGTGCAGTGTTATGCAATGAAGGATAAATATTCGTATGAAATAGTAGAAAATGAAGATGAGATGCCCATTGAAAGTTCCATCATTGTTATTGAGAGGAACGATGTTGGAGAAGCTACAAAAATAAAGCATGTCAAGCACATGCAAAATCTAATGTTAAGTCCCTTTGATGGAGGATATGAAAATAGTTGCGACGGATGTATGTTGCAATCTCGTATCCATTTTACTACTGTTCAGAATGTGTTTTTTTCTTCACAAAGCGTGTGCTGAGTTACCTAAGATGAAGAATGTTTGGCATCATTCTTGCCAAGAGCCTCTCGCCCTTATTTCCGACAAAGCTTTTCGGTGTCACAAATGTTGGCACATATCTAATACCTTTGCTTATGAATGTTGCGGATGTAAGGAAACAATATGTCTCCGATGTGTGATTCCTCTTACTCCTGGTGCTCGAACATGTTTGAAACATCCTCTTTTACTACAGAGAGCACAATGGGAAATGCAATGCTTGTGGTACGACTACATGGAGGGCATTTTGTTGTAAGGATTGCAATTTTGTGCTACATCTTGAACATTTTTTACTTCCAATTATAGCTCACTACAAATGTGATACGCATCTTCTTTTACTTATTGATCATGATGATAACAATTATTTAGAAAGTCGTCATTGTGATATCTGTGAAGTTGAGATCCAAATGGTTGGTTTTATCATTGTGCAACATGCAATACTTCTGCTCATGTTGGTTGTGTTCTTGAAAAACATTCATTCCTCAAACTCAGGAGCATTTATGAAGAAAATGATCATCCACACTCACTCACCATCGTGAAAAAGAAGTATTATTACCCAAATTGTGAAAAATGTGATAAACCTTGTGAAGATGCGACTCTTGAATGCTCAAAGTCGGAGTACATATATATTGTCCACAGGGATTATATAGCACCCCGTTTTACGCGTTGGTGCATGTGACACTTATAACAATTCAAATATTATCATATTTGAAACCTGCCACTTTATTTGCAAGAAAACTCAAGACTGGAAAACAATATTTGATCTTTACCTTGTTACTTGTGATGTTAATTGTTGTTATTGTACTTTGATTTTTTCGATCATTTAAGTTTTAAATAAATGTCATATAATAATCTAAAGCTAAAATTCATGAGGTTTAAATGTTGATATTTTATAATTTGGGAATATGATTATACTTACAATAATAAAGGTATTGTTGAATGCTTCTCTTTGTTTCTTTATATAAATTTACTTGACAATACAACTTTATCTAAAATGATTTCACTATCTTTTGGCTGCACATTCAAATTAGGTTTAGCGCTTGATTATGTATTTGTTGTGGATGCTTCAGCTCTACGTATTTGATAAAGGACACGAATTTTTCAAGTAACGAGGACTTGTCTCTTTCAGAAAACACAAACATTTTGTAAATGGATTGCATATTAAAATTTTATTGCAGAAATTTATTAAAAAAATTTTAAAATAAGATATTGGAGCTTAATTACAGAATTTGTGAAGCTTCATCATACCGTAACCCTACCATTGCCTTAGCAAATAATTTTGAAAAGAAAAAATTCAACACTTCGGTAACACTTAAACTGAAATTACTACAGTTCCAAATAAAATTGAAGGTTTAGTTTATTTTTTTTCCATAAAAAAATATATATATTATAGGGAAGAATATTAGGACAAAAAATGCAAAGCCGAGAAAGGTCATCATCATCCACACAATTTCACAACAGCTCAAACCAGTAATCAATGGAAGGAGTGATTATGGCCCAAACACTGCAATAGCTTAACCAAGAATGACAATAATATGAATAAAAAACATGGTTCTCATCTGCCAACACAAATGTGCGACTCTACTGCTTCTACTTTGGGATTCCATTCCCAACGTCTAATGTTTTAGCTATTTTCCCATCTCTTTTTTACTCTCTTATATCACAAGCTTGTATGTAATTTCCTTACTCCTCTTCTCCGGGATAGGAACCCATTCTCATCGATAACCACCACCATATGGCTGTTGAGAATAGCTGCCAGAACCCATCATAGGGTTATAACCGCCGGGCATTCCTTGCATTTGGGGTCTTTGTCCCATTCCCATATTCATCCCCATGCCTGGATTCATGCCCATGTTGTTCATCCCCATCCCCATCCCCATGCCCATTGGTTGCTGATTCATACCACCATAGCCTCCTCCCATTCCCATGCCTCCAACAGGTCCACCACCCATTCCCATGCCCATACCCATGCTACCCATACTAGAACCCATCATAGGATTTGCTGGAGGTCTAAGAGTGCTAGCACCAGAACGACCAATCCCAGACCCAGATCCCATTGCTTTACCCATTGTGACAGTAGATGTCACTGCATTTGGGGCAGGTTTTTCCATCCTTTTTTCCTTCCGATTAAGAGCATCGAAGTCGACTCCAATATCAGCCAACGGATTTGTTTTAGCTGCATACCAAAAACAACAAAGTTAGATCATGCAGAAAGGACATACTTGATGACAATTTTTAGAGAAGAATAATGTTTACTTACGTCCAGATATGTTCAAATTCACCAATCCTCTGCTTAATGTATCAGCCCAAACCGCCGACTTAAGCTCGAATTTATCCTTTGAGGGTTGTGGAACTATAGCAAGTGCTCCCGCTGATGAGGGAGTAACCGTCTGTGCTGGCTTTGACCCTGGTTGTGAAACTAAGCCACTTAGGAAATCATTGTTATTTTGTACAGCGGGTGAATTTGTGATTTGGTGAGCACCCTGTGAAGAAACTGGAACAAGAGAACCCTGCCGTGATAGGTTCCCAGAGTTAAACTGTGCAGGTTGGCTGTAGGGATTAGCACCTGGCTGTGGGGGTTGGCTATAAGGATTAACACTCGGCTGCACAGATTGGCTATATGCATTAGAACTAGGTTGTCCAACTTGGTCATATGCGTTAGCACCAGGCAGTGCCGGTTGGCCGTACGGATTAGCACTTGGCTGTGTCGGTTGGCTGAACATATTAGCACTTGATTGTGCCTGTTGACCATAGATACCTGGCTGTGTTGTTTGGCTATAAGCACTTCCCTGATTTTGAGTTGACATTTCTTGAGGAAGAAACTGGGAGTTTGTGCTATTGGGTGCAGAGTAAGCATTTGCAGAGAATGAGTTCCCAAAGTCAAAATTTGTGACTGTCTCGGAACTTGCAGAAGGTGGCTGAGCTACTTCATTTTGGTTTGTAGCAGGCTGGAAAGTGGGCATGGAAGTGGAAATTTGTTGTACAGCTGGGGCAGAGTCAGTTGAAGCGACAGCTTTAAAAGGATTATCACCAAATGGATCATCAAAACCCTGAATCAGGAATATCCCCTAAAAATTTCAGTATGGCAACAAATTCACCCTAATAACTTTATGCTACCCTTACTATTGTACACAGGATTTCAATAATTCATTCATTTTTAACTATCGATTTTTTTTAGGTGCTTTTCAAATATACAACTTTAAAAGAAAAAATGAAACACATTAGGCAACAACAGAACAGCTTATCCAAATTCGTTGTACCATAAATAGACATATTGTAGACAGGGTTAATGAAATCCTTGTATTGATCCCTCAATATTAAATGGACCATGTTACCTGATTTCCAAAATTAGATGCCGACTGATTAGCAGCAAAGGTGGGCATAGCACCAGAGTTTGCAGGGGCATCAGCCTCAGTAGCAGGGATTTCAGGTGTAACTGGCACAATGGCAAAAGAATCTGACAGAGCATCCAACAAGTCTATTTCAGCATTGGTCGAAGCAGTGGGAACAGCAGTAGCAGGGACAGCTGTGGCAGTGGGAACAGCAGCAGGAGCAGGAACAGGAGCAGGAGTTGGGGCAGCTATAATTGATGAGCAAAACATGAACAAATAAGTTCAAGTTACAAGGGATAAATGGAATGGCATCAAAAGATTCCAAATTAAGTTCCATGCAATCACATGAAACTCCAACCAATAATTTCATATGGATTGAGAAAATATAGCACAAAATTGAATAAGAAGTCATCAAAACACTAAAACTGTCAATACCAGATAACCAACTGCAAAAGGCTTAGCTCCCCCAGCAAGTAATATCCGCATTTAAATGATTGAACATTTGGCAAGAAATATACATTTTGCAGATATAAAATACACTAAAAACTACCACATAAAAAATTTTAAAAAATAGCATGGAATGTGAAGCAACAGAGCATGTCAAACTTAATATTTAGACGACTCAGAAATTTACACTTCGCATGATGATATTTCAAGTCAAAAGACAAGCACATCAAAGCAATAAACAATGACCATCCAGATAATGCAACTGGAACATAGAAACCATAGAATTTTATACCTGAAAATGAACCACGGGGATCAAATTCATCAAAAGCCTCTGCTTGTTGATTTGGAGGAGAAGCTGAATTACTAAGATCAGAGGCTGCTTGGTTAGGATTATTGGTAGGAGGAGGAGGAGAAGCCCCAGGAGCAGCTGCTACAGAAGTTTGGCCAACCCTATTATCAAACATCTTTTCAGAATGCAGCAACAAACCAAAACACAGTTCCAAGCAACATGTCTGATGTCTCTAGAGTTTAAGGTGAAAGGCAATACCTTTCACTACGAACAGGACTCTGAGTCTCACTTACTGCTTCTTCATAACTAGGAGGACCACCAATATTTTGTTCAGATTGTTTCCGCTCATGCCGCCTGAACAAAATATATATATTCAGAAAATTTCAGAAACAAGAAACCAATCTAATAAAAAAATTGATCAACTAGAATCAAAGATTAGCCTAGTTGGTTCATGCAGACACCCATAAAAGGTGGCATCCAACAAGTCTAAAGTTTGAATTCAGCACTTGCAATCTCTTCTTTTATTCCTAGGCTGTGATCTCCTTTGAGAAAATATATATATATATCAACTAATACAAGTTTTGACTGCATCCACTCATGGCTACCTTCCATCTTGAGAGTGATCATCAGCTCTAGCACCGCTGCCCCTGCAGTGATGATAGTCATGCTAATTACATTCTGTCTCAAGCCTACCACGAAAGTATGAGCAGTATGCTTGAAATTGACGAGGAAGGATCATAACCATAAAATCTTCCATGACTTGGTGAAATGAAAACCAAAACCTCATTTGGATAGAAATATTGCATTGAAAATTACCAAGTGAATGCACCATTTAAGAATCCTACTCTAGTGCAACACAAACTATTAATATTTACACCTTCTATTTTGTATGGTTTTCATGATACCCATAAAGAAAGGGAAAATAAATTACTTCAACAAAAAATTAAGACAAGGTTAACATAATTAAATCAACATTAATATGTTTCCAAGAAGAACATAGCAACAAAAAGGTCTCAAAAGTAAATAAGTGCATACCGAGAAGAAGCACCATCCTCGTCAAAAGCACGGTCTCTATCAGAGCTCCTAGATCTTGTGCCGTATTGATAATCATCAACACTTCTACTTCTACCTCGGTAGTCATCATCCCTGTCACCATCTCTGCCGTAGCGTTCTTCATAATCTCTGCCATAACGATCTCCATCACGACTGTTTGAATCCCCATATCTGCCATACCGATCATCATCTCTATAGCCATATTCCCGGTCTCTTCCATAACCATTTTGATCATCATAATCCCTGTTTCCATAACGATCATAATCATATTTGTCTCCATATCCCCCTGAACCCGGCCTATACATTCCACCTGTTGATGTGTTCCTAAATCTGTAGAACAAGCAGTAATGCATAATTGAAGGATTCAAATTTTCCATTAATTTATAATCTCATATAGAGAATGCAACTCCAAAGCAAAATATTTAACAAACTGCTAATTGGAGAATAAAAGCAAATCATACAGATCCCACTGATCATGAGCAAGAAATGTTATCAGAACTCACAAAAATGAAACTCAAATAGAAATGAAATTAGATTAAGTATAAACTTTTTTCTATTTGAATTCCAGTTCTGCATTAATATTCTAAAAGGATTGTGTCTATCACTCAAGAAAGAACAAAATATATGGATGTCCACCAGTGAACAGATGAACAAGAAATATCCAAAAATTAATGGCAAGAAAGTGAAAATACAGGTGCCCCTTAGGAGAGAAAAACCACTTTAATCAAAATCTCAAATCAATTTTCTGTGGAGATAATGATGCTTCCAACTGAAACTCACATACAACGTACGTGTGTGTCTCTCAACTGCTATGTGAACAACAGATACCACATAACACATGAATTTTCCTAACAGAGAGAAAGTGCATCTGTATATGTGCATGCTCATGAAACATGTACTTGTCACGTTGAAAGTATGAATGCTCTTGCACAGATGAACTTTCATGTTGAAAACACACAAGTAAATATTATGTTGAAAGTCAGCATGCTTGTGAATGTGATGTTAAAAGCAGCATAGAAGAAAAAGAACCGCCAATATTTGTCAATGCTAGTGTAAAAACACTTATTCAGGAGGATGGTTGAACTCAGCAACAAGATTAAAGCATAAAGGCATGTTGCTGACTCACTTGTCCCTATTAGCTGCAGCCTTTTGTCTTACTTCAATTATTCTTTCTTTATCATTAACTAGGGCCACAAGGCTCTGAGATTTCTTTCGGACATTGTTACCTTGGTCCCTTCCACTGGAATCAATGTACTGAAAATTGGACAAAGTCTGTAACATGGAAGAATTATTTAATCAGACCACAACATTTAAATACAGTAAGCTGTAGATTGTATCATAAACACTGCATGCAAAGTTGTCATACAGAATCAAGAAACAGAAATTACCGATATTTGATAAGCGTGTTCTCTTATGTCATCTATGACACGCTCCGATCCATGACCAACAAGGTAATCCAGAACAGTCAGAGCCTGAAGCTCAATAAAGCAAATACCTTAGTACATTGGTACATTGAAGAAACGTAAAATACATACCAAAAAAGAAAAGAGAATGCAGTACACAGAATATGTGTTAGAACACAATGATTGTTGCAAAATTGAAGACGGAGATTTAGTTAAAAGATAAAATGCTAACAATTACATGAGATTTCTGTATGATATTTTTTACATGTTGCAGAGGAAATAAACTGATAATGAATGCAACTAATCTTTGCTGACCTTGTAGACATGACGCCAATTCTTTCCAGTGTCACTTAGGCGTTTCCAAATCACTGTCATGATCATCTGATACTCATGACTGCATGAATATTTATAGGAATGAATTTCCTAGTAACATATATGGAATGAAAATCATACATAACTTCTATCAAGCTTACTAGTTTCTTGTAGCCATTGCAATATCTGCAAGAAGTGATCCATGAGGACCCCATGGCTCATTACTGGTAGCATCAAGAACCTGAAAGACAAAATGAAAAAAAAAATTTATTTCAAGCAGATAAATTAAATTTTAATAGTGTTACAAGTAACGTTATTGCTTAGCCGCATAGACACTTTTGTTGTGAAAGAATACTATATTTATTAAAGCTATACTTTGAATGAAAATTCCCTCCTTGCCAAAAGGACAAAAAAGAAGTATGGAAAAAATAGTTTGGAACTAATAAATTCTATCAAGATTCAGCTCAGCCAGAGCATCATATGTACCTAACCAAACTTAATAAGACATTTATATGAAAAATAAAGATCCTTTTGCAAATGTAAGAATAAGTCCACCATTGATAAACCTTCCATTAAGTGCTCCAAAACATTCAAACAAACATCAAACTAGCCTGCAACAGGCAGCCGCTGAATGTCAACAATATAGATCAGCAAACTCTTCTCCCAAACCAAATCAGCCATTTGTACTTTTTACTATTATGTCCCCATTCCTTATAGTACTTGGTTAAAAAGCGGCATATGTAGGCCTTTGACTAGTAGGAAACTAACAATCATAAAATAAATACCACTCAGGTTACTAATCCAAAGAATTCATTAATTTTAAATAAGTTCCCAATCTCAAACCTAAGTAGTATAATCTTACATTTACTTCTCTCCAGTTTCTATTAACCCATTACTAGAGTTGCGGACCAGAGTTAGAATCACATTCATAGTTTCATATTTTAAATATGATATCTATCAAAACAGTATCTAGATAGTTTATTAAATCCCCTTGCCTAACAATCATCGATACTTACAATTATGCAACAATCACCTTTTAAGTACTTAAATGGACAATTCACTTTCTAGAGGATTCTTACCTTCTGCTCTATTCCAGGAACTTTGAGAACTTTCTTATTAACCTCTCTCTTACTGCAAAAACATAAGAAAAATAAAACATTTAGCCACTGGTTATAGGCTTATAGCAGATACTGATAAGCAGGAATAAAACAAATTAATTCAAAAGAGACTAAACTTCCAATAATCATCTTTCATAGATAATTTAGTACCAAAATATTGCTTTGAACTATAAAATATTTGAAACAAATTCAACAACGCTATCATATAAGGGAATTAGAATCTAGCAATACACTTACAGCTCTCTAACAGTTTGACCGATAGCCTTCTTCATCGTCGCCTGAGTTCAAAACGAAGCAATCCTGTCACATTAAAGAAATAGGGGAAAAAAAAGGAAAAGCTTAGATCTTGAACCAATTTCAGGCATACAAAGTAATATAATTAAATCCAACTGAACATATAAGTTCAAAAACATTACAAAGGAAAGTCAAAGAACTCAAAGAGGGAAAAATTGAAGATCAATTACAGGAAATATAACGACATCTGTGATAGATATCACAATTTTGACCAATATTTCTAACAGATCCCTAGATCTTCAAATCTTACAATTAAGAATCTTCGAGTAAGTTTTAACAATTACGAATTAAAAAAAAAAAGAGGAAAAATCAATCAAAATGAGTTCAAATTCAGCTGAATTTAGATACATGAAAAATAGATCTATAAAATGAGAAATCCAAACGAAACTCCAAATTCAAAAAAAAAAAATCAGATCTAAATGAGAATGAAAGAGAAAACGAAAAAAAATCAAAAATTTCAAAAAGAAAATCTTAACCTTATTGAATCGAAATGGAAAACCGAAGATCCGACGGCAAAGAAAATTAATAAAAATCGCTCGTCGCTGTTAGAGAGAGGGAAAAAAATTGAAGTGGAAAAGAAAATGGGAATTTTCAATAGAAAATATACGACGAATTCATTATTCACAATAAGCTGCTGTGAAAGGAAAATGAAATGTAGTCATTGAAAAAGTTCAAAACTACCCTTGTTTTCATATTATTCACATTATCATTTTTATTTCTTTGGGTTAATTGCACTACACAACTTTAAATTATGTTCGGATTTTAATTTGATCCCTAAATTTCAAAATGTTTTAATTGAATTCTCGAAGTACTAGTATTGTATTGATCCGGTCTTTGTATTGGTTTAGCCGTTAGTTCGGGGAATAAATGTTCACTCAAATCTGTTTTGAAGCATATTTAAAATAAATGGATCTAATTGTAAACATTTATTTTCCCGCTTTGTGGCAACTTGGATTTGATATGTATTCATTGAGTTCTCAAAATATTAGTATTATATCGATCATGTCCTTATATCAGTTTAGTTGTCAATTCGAGAAATAAATATTAGCTTAAATCAATTGCGAAGCATATATAAAATAAGTGGATCAAATTGTAAATATTTATATACTTACTATATCAACAAGTTGGACCTTATGTATTAAACGGATATATAAATAGTATTTATATATTCGTTTATTTTTTTAATAATTTCATTATAGGTTCTGATTATATCTAAAACTACCAATAACTCCTCCTTAACTTATAAATAGGAAGATAATACGTTTCAGCACACTCAAACCCATATCCTACTACATTGATAACAATACACATACCAATCGATTAATATAACTTACAATTCACATCAATTGAATTTGATCAATTAATAGCGATTAATATAATTTATTATTTTAATTGTAAAAATAATATTTTATTTTTTTATAAATTCGAGATGTCGAATTTGGGCAAATACATGTAATAATTTATTTATTTATATTGTATCTAAGAATTTTAAGATTTTCATATTAATGTATGAATCTGATTTTCTTAAAATAAATCAAAATAAAAAATTCAGCTCTTTGTTTTTCTATTTAATTTTACTATTTTCTTTCAAAAAAAATTCCCTCATGTATCAATTAATAAAAATTCTTAATAGACCCCATTTTGTAATTTACTCACATAAAAAAGAGACAGCTCAACTTACACAAGAATAAAAACTAAAGGGTATTTCTTTTTATTTCTTTTTTAAAATTAATTTTAGTATATTTTACTATTTTATTTTATTGCTTAAAAAAAGAATCTCATAATGCAAAGCTTTATAGTTGTAATAATAGTGGACAGATGCTCTAGAGGAATATATGCCTTTACCCTCCCACCAGCTAATTTTTTTTATTACTTTAATCTTTTTTTCCACCTACAATCATCATTAATCCACCTAAAATTAAATTTTAGTTAATTAAATTTAATCATTGAATAAATTAGTAATTACTTCTATTTATTTTAATATAATTACATAAATAAAAATACTTACTATGATTATAATTGAAATTTTTAAAATGAAATAAAAAAATATTTATTTGAGTAAATAATTATTTTAGTACAAGTGAAATTGAATTATATTAAAATTATTATCTATACAGCATTCTATCTTATTATCTTTTAACAATTAAAATATAATTGAAAGAAATGATTTAAGATGATAATTTAAGGACCAGCTTGAATTTTACAAAAAAATTGAATGTATATAATTATTATTTCATATACAATCATTGAAAATTTTAGAAATTATGGATTATTGAATATATATCATCATTGATTTTTTTATAAACAAAATTGATTGTTTTTAATTTTTTTTGAAATAGATGTCGATGAATTTATTTTGTATAAATTAAATATATTTTATTTAAAATTTAGCATGATAAAATTAAATTTATTAAGCTTGCATAAGTAATTGAACAGTAAAAACCTTCTAATAAGTGTTATTAATGATTTAATTAATTTTTACTACCATTTAATTCAACTTTTATCACCACTTCTTATGTACCATTCAACCATTTTTTTAATGTTAACCATAGATACCAAGGTCAAGTATTGGTAGTATTTGTTCTAAATCCTTAAATTCTTCGATATTCATGATATTGTAAAATAAAATCTGGATTAGCAAATCATTATCGATGTTTAGAAATGTTCATAGACCGAGTTCGAGTTGAGTTTATATGTAGTATTAATTCAGTTTGAAATACAAGTTTAAATTTTTATGTAAATTATTTTGTATTTGTAAATAATAAATCCAAACTCATTTTGAACTCACCCATATTGTTTTTAATTTAAATTTAAACAAATTATTTAATGTCTACATATTATTGTATTATTATATATTTAATTCATGTGATATAAGTTTACATAATATATACAAATAAATAAATGAATTACAAAAGTATAAAATGCATTCACTGTTAAAGTTTAAGCTCGACTCATATTTTAAATGAACTTTTTTTTTTTGCTCAAATCCATTCTTCGAATATTATACTTTTATCAAAATTCTCGTATATTTTTAACAAGCCTTCGTACTTAAACAAATAAGTCGATTTATAAATTTGTAAAAGGAATTAATAGTTTTGTCTTCTCTAGCAGTGCTTTGAATGCTCATTATTGAGAATAAATGGTTGAATTTTAGGTAGTCAAAGAAGAATTAATAGAGCATTGTTTAGGGACTAAAAGTCTCCTTTCCTCTAGAATCTCATTACTAGCTAGTTTAAATCTAAATGGAGATTTGGCCATCTTATTATCTCATTAGTCATTACTAACTAATGTGTTGCTCAAATAAAGTATTGGCTTCTTCTCAAATTTCAATATCCAAGGGGCAAATAGAAAAGATCAAGAAAGTTTGTGATTTTTCAAATAAATTAATGAAAACTCATTTTATTTTTAAAATTAATTTTGTTCTTTTATTTTATTATTTCTAGATAGATTAATTGTACTAAACGTTTATAAATTGTTGTTAATTTAAGCATTAAATATTAGTTTGTATCTTACATGTAGCGTATCTAAAATACATGAATTAAACTGTAAATACATGTGTACTTATCATGTGAATAACTTGGATCTAACATGTTAAATAAATGCAATATCAATTAGGGGTGTTCAAACTGTTAACCGAATGGTTAATCGAACCGAACTAGTGTTAACCAAACTTTTTAATTTGTTAATCGAACCAAAATTTTTTCAAAAAAATTTAACCAAATCGAAATATTTTGATTAATTCGGTTAATCGGTAGGTTAACCGAGTTAACCGAAATTTATATATTTTTGTTTTTTTTGTTAAAACAAGTATAAAACATATAAATAAATAGATAAATTGATATTGTTCATTTGACCAAATTAACCGAATTAAGACTACATATAAATTGTATAATTAATTATTAAGTACAGTTAATTACCCGATTTTAAATTGAATTAACCGATAACTAAATTTTTAAAAAATTATTAACCAATCTCCGACCGAATTAGATTGGTTAACCGACCGACTAATTGAATTATATTGATTTAGTCGGTTAATTCGATTTTAACCGAAATTTAAACACCTCTAATATCAATATAATTTAGGAAGATTATTTTTTAAAAAAACACATCAAATCCAAAACTGTCAATACAATATGTACACATATTTACAATTTGATCCACGTGTTTTAAATATGTTCCACGTCAAATTTGAGTTTGCGGTTAACTTCCAACCTAACGATTAGTCTAATGGAAGGACCTATTACAACTCAATTAGAAGTTTTGAAGTTTGAAGACAATATCAAATCTGGATCATAATCTCAGGGCGTCTATGCAATTAATCCTTTTTTTTGGAGAGTTTATAATTTTGACTAGGTTGGGTATTTGACTAATTATGCTTTAAAATATACCATTTTTAAAAGGACTAAGTTAAATGAGAAAAAGTTAAAAGCTACAGACGAAAGAGTAGTAGGTAGAAGGCTCGGTTACAAGTCTATTTCCTATCACTTTCTTATTATCAATTAATTAGAGAATAATAAAAAAATAAAAAAATAAAGCTTATTATATTATTGATGGTCAGTATACTTACTTGTTAACTTGTAATCAGTATCTACCCTTTAATAAACCTATAGAATATGAAGAATGAATTATTGAACATGTGTTATCTCTATTAACACTATATCAAATAATTTTTCAAATATTTAATTTTTATATTTGTTTAAATTTGACTTGATTTGAAAATTACGAAACGTAGATTACTTTATATATTTTTAGTATTTCTTTTATCATTATAATATCGGGATGTGAAAAGAGGATAACAAAATTTGGATTTGTATTATTTAAATGCTAAACAGTAGTTTCAATAGATGGAGCTTCTAATTTCTTTTGAGTTTGTCTTGTTTCTCTTTATAATGTTATAGGATAATAGTTAAATTTCAGTTTTAGTCCCTATACTATGTTGAAACTTGAGATTTACTTTTTTATTTTAAGTTTTGACATAATTTGATTACTCTACCTTTATAATGTCATTAATTAATCAAAATAATTAATAATGTTAACTGTTTCAATAAAAAACCTAACACCAAATTTTCTTAGGAACACAATTCTAACAAAACTTTTAAATTCAAAAAATAAAGGGACTAAACTATGAAGCGAGTAAGGATTTAGAATATATTTTAACCTTTAAATTTTTACACCATAATTTAACATAGATAAATAATCAACCTAACACCAGAGGCGGTTCTAGGGGGGCTGGCATGGGCCCCGGCCCCTAAAATAAAAAATTATCATTTAGGCCCTCTAAAATTTTTTAAAATTTTAAATTAGTAAAGGTAAAATTACACTTTGATCTCCTTAAAATTATCAAAATTTATTTTAATACTTAAAAATTATAAAGATATAGACTATAAAAAATTAAAATTTCATTCTACCCCTTTAAAATATTGTTTTAGCTTCACCCCTGCCTAAGACGAAACCATATTTGTATCTATATATTATAATATACAGGAGGCTTGAACTTAGGCTATCAAGTATGATGATACCATAGTTGGACCCATCTAAATCCCACATATTCGACCCATTATTATGAATATTTTTATTTCCCAGTTATGGCCCAAATGTTTTTTTTTTCTTCTCAAGTAAATGCAAATTTTAGATAATGTTATTTACCTTCTATTATTATTATTTTTAACATTAATCTGATTATAAGTTCTTATCATATTAGCTCCTTTTAGTATAATATCTAGAACTACCCATAATCCTCTCTAACTCTTAATTAAGAGGATAATAAGCTTTAGTGTACTCGAACCCACATTCTCTTGCACCGATAATAATACTAATACTAATCGAATTAATACTCAATTAACCACCTTTTGTTATTTCTAAAAGAAAATAGGAAAATTGTTTGACCATGTGGTATGTATCATAATAGGGATTGATCAAAACTCAAAAGCAGGCAAGTAATGCTAGCAAAGTAAAGAAAGATAAGGAAAAAAAATTTTAAATCAATCACAAATTTGGTTATGTAAAATTATGAAAAGGCCAAGCTTTTCTTAATTTAAAGAAAAATATAAATTTTTAAAATCATTTTTCCATGTCACACCCGTAAGACCATTACTCTTTGAAATTTATAGAGGAATAAAATTAAAGGAGTTTTTAGAATCTAAAAGAAGAGTCAATGAGTTGACAAGTGTCTTATAGGAATATAATAAAATATTAAAAAAATGATACGAGGCAATTTTTAAGACTGTTTGTAAAATAATAAAAGTACACTATTAGTATATCAAATACTAACTTTTATTATTTTAATTTATTACTGAATAAAATATTTTGACTTATGCGAGCGATACCGATATGAAATTGACTATTTAAATTATTAAACATAGTTTAGAAAAATAATATAGAAAGGCTTCAACTTAGGCCTTAATTTAGGTTGTATTGCACTTAGGCCGGCAAGTATGATGATAGCATAGTTGGACCATTTAAATCCCACGAATTCGACCCATTATCATCAACATATTTATTTCCCAAGTTATATTTTTTTAAAGAAAAAGCGACGTAAAATATAAGAAATTAAACTAATTTCTCTTACTTGCGACTTCATTTTTTTCTTATAATCTCCATACTTCTGTAGATGCCAAGAGCACGTGAGTTCTTTTTACCAAAGTAGAACTGAAAAATTATTTTTTAAAAATACAAATTTAAGCAATTTTATTTATGGAAAATTTCCTTCTAAAACAAAATAGGGAATTTTTTGACTTTGTAGTCTGTTTTCATGATAGGGATTGATCAAAATTTAGAAAGCATAGAAAGATGAGAAACAAAAAAGAAAGGTGAAATCAATCACCATTTTGGTTACGTAAAATTATGAAAAGGCCAAAGCTCATAAGGTCTCTTTTTCTTTTCTTTTGTTTGCTTTCCAAAAGAAAAATTAATTTCAAAAATGAAACATGCACTTTTCTAGATTTTGGAATCAATCAACTAACCACTATCAATTACTCGGAGTTTAATTCGATTAATTCGGATAAAAGAACTTTAAAAGGTAATGTTAATATATCAAACTTCAAATTTGCTATTTTATGCTTTTAGCTCTCTTTATTTATAATGTGATTGAAAGTATGTCCAAAATCTCAACTTAAACTTCTTTTATGATCTAAAATTCTGCATTTCGTAGTGTGTTTGGAAAAATGTAAGCCTCAACTCGTTGTTGTTATGTCTCCCTAATGTGAGGGTTTGGATATGGTTATGAGCATGATGTGGGCATGCTTAATATCTTTATATATTTGAATTATATTGCATCCTCAAGTTTGAATATATATGTGTCTCGAATATAGATTTGACAATTTTGGTCAAGTTTGAAAAACTAACTTAATTAATTTGAATTTAAGTCCGACCTAATTTGTTGGAATTCACTCATCCGAACTTGAAATCTCTCAAACTCAATTTTAATTAAACTAAAATCACCCTAAATCCAAAATGATTTGAATTTGAAAGAATCGTAACTTGAAATGACCCAACTTAAAATAACCCCAAAATTTTAGAACTTAAATTAATCTAACCCCAATTGAACTAACTCAAAATTAACCACCAGTCCAATTGATAACTCTATTCACAGATATTCGAAAAATTAAGAGTTTATTAGGTTGAATATAAACAATTATAGATGCCTGCACACATCATCTCTTTGTCTTCTTGAGATGAGTATTGAATACGGATATGCAAATATGTTTTGTTTAAGGAATTTTGGCTTAAGGTTGTTGGACCCTTTCAACAAACTCAATATTGGACTTGGGTAACTATGTTCGTTTTTATATTTAGGCTTTTGTCTTCTAATTTTACCGAGAGCACAAAGAAATGACCGATTCACATAGAATTTCAACATTTACTCTTAATAGGACTTAAAAACTATACATTTTTTTTTTTTTTGTTTCAGTCAAATTATTCTGTTTAAAAGCAATAGAACAATAGTTCCAGTTAAACAATACAATTGTCACAAAAGCTAATATAACATACAAGCCAGACATTCCAATCACCAATCTAACATTGATCACCACACCTTAAACATAGCTCTACGATTAATACCTGACGCTATACACTTATATGACATTGTTCGAACATATTTATATTTAAATATTTCTAAATATTTTAAATTTATTTAAATTATTATAATATCAATTTTATCAGATATCTCCAAATAAACCAAAATTTATATTTCATACTCGTATCCGAAATATATATGAAACAAGAATATTTCGAATAATATTACTATCATAACCATCAATTACAAGTGGCAACCTCGAATGGAAGAGGCATTAGCAAGTGGAGACTGCTAAAATTATTACGAACACAATTATATTGCTTTTTAAGACAACACATTCATCACATCCCAATCAATTACAAGAGACAAGTGAAAACAACATGAAATCTCAATAGTGCACTAAATGGTAAATCATTACCTAATTAAATTCGAATCCGAATTCAAATTTAATTTATATTAACAAAATTAAAATATAAAGTTGACACATCTAAATAATTTGTACATATTATTTACATATAGTGATACTCAAATCCGAGATACTAAAATTTCTAAACTCTCACTCATACTATATTAGTCAAGTTCTTGCTAGTATTTCAGTTTATTAATTAAAATATTATTACATATGATTTTATATTAGTATTTAATTTTTATGTTATTACCAAATACATCATAAATAATTTCATTATAAGTTTAGATCATATTTGTTCTTTTTACGTAATGCTTAGAATTATTCATAGCCCATTCCCAACTTATAAATAAGAGGATAGTATGCTTCAGCGCACTTGAATCCATGTTCTCCTATATTAACAACAATACACATGTTAATCGAACTAAAACTCAATCCATTATCTTTTGTTTATTAATTTGTCTTTTTTTTTTTCTTAAAAAAAGCATGGCTATTTCATGATTGCCTATCCAAAAAGCATGTCCACTTTATTTGATTATTGGCTAAAAAGAAAGTTTGAATTTTACTTTATTTTAAATTTCTTCCAAAACATTTGGCTTTATTATTGATTTATATATGGGATGCGGAAAATTTCAAATAAAAGATGGTACTGTTCTGGCTGTTGAAATGATCCCACTTTTAGTCAAAAAAACAAAACAAAAAAACTTAAGGATGTCCTACAAAAATTCTTATCCAATATTAATTATTTCCTTGTACGTTGTAATTATGAGTATATATTATAATGGACAAATTACATGATTTTAGAATGCCATCAAAGAATTTGCTCTTTTAGGAGACAATTTGTTGTAGTGCTGGTAGACTATGGTGGGTATAAGTGTTCATGCTCCCATCACGATTTCGATATCTTTATCTTTTGTTTAGGGTTGGGTCGGAACGAGAAACTAGAAAGAGTAAGGTAAAAGCACTAAACTTGATTTAATCATGATTATAATGGGTGAGAATTTGTATTTAAAATTTTGGTTATATCGATATTATTTGATTTTTATTCTTATAAAAGAAAAGGGTTTAATTAACTGATTGAGTCTTAGTTCGATTGGCATGGGTATTGTTGTTAATGTAGGAGGACGTGGGTTCAAGTGCGCAAAAATGTTTTATCCTTGTATTTATAGGTTGGAGAGGGGCTATAGATAGTTCTAGGTATCGCGTCAAAAATAGCTAATATGATCAAAATTACTCTCAATTGAGTATTAGCTCTATTGGTACCGATATTGCCTTTATTCTCCTATTTAACAATGAGAAGGGATTATAGGTAGTTATAGGCAATATATCAAAAGAAAACTTTTTTCGGTTCACTTTAATACTTAAATTGTTAGCCACGATGGTACTTTTTAAAATAAACTAAGATGAAATGATAGTTCAAGTACCAAAGTGGCAACAAAAGTTTTAAATACCAAAGTGGAAAATAAATATAGTTTAGTATTTAACTTATAATTTAGTTGATAATAAATAAAGAGTTTGAGTTTGGAAATAAATTAAGAATAATTAACTCATTTGGTCACTTTGACTCTATTTTTTTTCAATTACTTCACCCTTCACCATTCAAATTTTAGTCAATTTGGTTTTCTTTTTGAAGGACAATTTGAATAAATTGTTAAAATTCTAACAACACTAACAAACAACTCGCATGGCAGTCTATACGTACTTCATTGCTAATATAGATACATTTTCTAAAAGGTTTAGGAACTTTTTTGAAATATATATTTTTAAAAATTTATGAAATATACATGGACTGTTGCACGAGCTATCATCAATACCATTAAAAATTTAATTGTTTAGTCAATTTTTTTTATAAAAAAGTAATTCAACTAAACTTTAAATTTTGAGAAAAATATTTGTTAAAATGTTCCGAGTCAAGATTAATACCTATTATAAAATTGGAAACCTCATGAGGGACAATTATAAAGGAGGCTATTTTGGGAAAGGTAGGGGCCATTTTCTAAGAAAAACAAGTTGGACACTCCTTTTACATATATATATATATATATATGGGAGGGAAGTATTTATGCATTGAAAATTTTAATTGATTTGATATTTCTATCATATCGATCTAAAATATTATCTGTATTAATATATTTAATGGTTAAAAGTTCTTTTCTTTACGTTTTCTTTCTAAACATAGAAAAGATGGCCCGACAAACACTTAATTTAAATTAACCCTTCCCAATCTATAAATAAGAAAATAATACATTTTAGTGCACTTAATGACAATTTATTATTCATTTTACTTGAACTTTTATTGTGGTTTAAATTTTTACTACTATTTTAATTACATTATTTCATATTAATTACATTAAACAAAATTATATTATATAATAAATTTAAAAATAATTACTTGAATTATGTACAACACGTGTGACATTAAAATTTTGTAGACTTAAAAAGATAGAGTGTTAAGGTCATTCACCAAGGACAACAAGTTGAACGCTTAAAGATCATATATATAAATCTAGTTTAAATAAAAAGATTTTATTTTTATTTATTTAATTTATAAATTCATTGTGTGTAGTTTTTTTATATAATGTTTAGAGTTACGTATAGTCCGACAATTGAATTTTAGTTCGATTGGCATGGATATTGTTGTCAATGTAGGAGACGTGGGTTTGAGTATGCTAAAGCATATTATCCTCCTATTTATGGGTTGGGGAGGGACTATGGATAGTTCTAGGCATCGTGTCAAAAAAAATCAAGATAAGATTAGAACCTATAATGAGTTTATTCAACAAAAAAGAAGAAGAAATACCCATAATCTCTTCTAAACCCTTAAATAGGAGGATAAATATACTTTAGCACATTCGAATCTATATCCTCTTATATTAACAACACTATCGACATTAACTGAGTTGAGTTATGCATGAATTGTTGATTGAATACATGATTATAAGGTTTTTTTTCCCTCTGTTATAGTGGTTTATTTAACTTAACAATTAAACATAAATAAATGAAAATGGAACTATGGTATGATTGAATTATAAATGTAGAAAGATGCTGGCAAAAAAGGGCGGAAAAGGAATATTTTTTGCATGTGGGGGAGGGGCTGCCACTTTAATTAAATTTCTTTTTTATCTCTCAACTTTTTTGACTTGTCAATTTTCTTAATTCTTCCACGACAAATTATTGACAACCCATGGTGATGATGATTATGACAAATGAATTGGCATCTAGCTGTTTTTACCTGCTTCACTTTTGCCAGTTCACTTATATTTAATTAGTTTAATTCTTTTAAAAAATTTTAGACTTGGTGTCATATATAAGGCTGTAATCAATCCGACCCACAGCCTAATAGTAGTAAGTTGGAACTCAATTTTGAAATTTAAGGTTTGGTATTTAGTTTAAGCTTTTTTTTAAGCTCAAGTTTGATCGTGACTTAATTAGTTTATTTAAGCTCGAGTTTGGTTAAATTTATTGATCAATTTTCATATTTAAATTCAAATTCAAACTCGATTAAACTCGTTTGTACTTAAACTTTTTTCATATAATAAGGGTACCAATGTAATTTCAAAATAGTAAAAAGATATTAAAACGAACAGTCCAATTAGGCTAGCAAGCTGTTCAAATAATGTATTATGGTGTTCAAATCTAGCTCGATCAATAGTTCGAGCCTTGGCTTAATAATTACCAAATCGAAATTCATGTTTTGTTTTTTTTTCTTTTTACAAATCAAACATGAATAAATTGCGAGCACCAGTATCTCATTGTCACTCCTAATCCTATAATCACATTGGGCTCCAACTAAGTTTGGAGTCGAGTTGAATACAAATGCGAAGCCAGAAGTTTTTTTTTAGGAATCAAAATTGAATCCTAAATTTTATAAGAGTTAAAATATAATTTTATCATTATATTAGCTTTATAAATTTATAATTTTAAAAAGATTAAATTAATTTTTTTATTTTTAATGTCAATATATAATTTTATCATGTATTAACGTATTAATTTATATCTTTTAAAGAGACTAAAACATAAAATTGCCATCTAAAGTACCTTGGTTGGATCAAACTCTTAGAGAAATCCTCCTAATATTATTTTATACAATTACAAAATTCAAACTCAAAATTTTATTTAAATGAGATCCAGCTTTTACTTTTGATCCAAATACTATTCAAAATTATACCCAAATAAATAAATAAATAGAAGAATCTTTTAGAAGGTGCATTGCACCAACCCCTTCCAACAAAACTTACTTCTGGTGCATTATTTAATGCTAGTTACATAATGCATTATGTACTTATTTAGTTGTATTCATATATTTTTCGTATTATAATTATATTTAAATATACTTTATATTATATTTCTATTGTATTTTTTTAATTTATAATGGGAGATTAAAATTTTAACAATAACACAATTAGTATAATTCAAACTCAGGTCATATTAAAGACAATGAACACATTAATCATTAAACTAACATACTAAATTTTACTTATGTTGTATTTTAATTATGTTTATAAGTTGTTATGTTGTATAATTATTTTTCAAATCTAGGGCTAAAAACTAGTATATGCCTCAAATATTCTTATAGCCTAGGTGAACAATTATTATAATGGAAATCATATCCAACACACCATCCCTAACCCTATATAAGAAGTTAAAACTGAAAAGGGATGCATTATTAATTAATTAATCAATTAATTGCTTTTTGTAACATCTTTCAAATCTTGGAATAATTACCATTTAAAAACAAAAGATTTAGTAATGATTGAAAATTCAATAGGAAAAATATTGATTTGTTTTTTTTATGTGGAAAAATTTTGGCAGATATTGAGAAAAAGTAATAGGATGGCAAATCCTATAGTGAAAGAGGTTTGAGACGAAATGAATCACTTGATTTTTCATGAGAAATTATCGAAAAATATGAAGAATTTATTAGATGATGATACCCATTGCGTTATATATCTATTATTTGATGGCTATTAATTCTACTATAATCCTAGCTTAAAGCTTTACTATTTTATTTACCAAAAAAATGTCCCAATTTTCTCTTAATTTGCTTGAAAAAACAATTATTTAATTAAGGGTTGATAAATTTTTTATTAAAAATTTTCGTTATACAGCTGGAATTGGTCGAAATGGTTAGGAAAAAAGGTGTTGTTGCATAGCATTGGCATTCAAACAAATAGATTCTTTTATTGCTAATAGTGCACATAGTACACCAAATTATCCACCAAATAGCAAATGCATGCCCACAATAAATAGAAAAAGCTTCATCAATCATACGGAAGGCCACATTTCTATACACGAATAAATTAAAGTGAAAAACCAATAATTAAAATAGAAAAAACACTCACTTCCTTCTTATGCCACTAAAATAAATAAAGAGCATGTGTAACATGGCTACCAAAGAAGTGGAAGTTACATGTAGGCCTGAATTATCAAAATTGTATCTCCCCAATGTAATGCTTAGACCCTTATTCCATGGACTTGAAAAGGAACTGTTTTGATGTCCAAATCTCCCTCCCTTCTTGGCGCCTTCCTTTATTTTGCTGGCGAAACTAGAACCTGAAATTTTGATGTGGCCAATGAGTTAGAATATAAAATTAACTGTTATATGATAATTTAAACTTAACTATTGATTTAATAAAATATTACTTACATGAACGGTGTGTGGTCGATCTTTTTAAATCTAGTAGGGTGTTGGTGGTGGAGGAGAAGCGTAGATGTAGACCGGAGGTGGAGGTGATTTCATTGGTGGGGGAGGTGAGTGGTAGTAGTATGGAGGAGGTGGTGAGGGAGATGGAGGAGGTGGAGATTTGTAGTAGTATGGTGGTGGGGGAGAGTGGACTGGTGGTGGGGGAGATTTGTAGTAGTATGGGGGAGGAGGAGATGGTGATGGTGGAGGAGGGGAGTTGTAATGGTAGGTAGGTGCTGGAGCTTTCACTGGAGGTGGGGGTGATTTGTAATAGTATGGTGGAGGTGGTGAATGAGATGGTGGTGGTGGGGATTTGTAGTAGTATGGTGGAGGTGGAGAGTGGACTGGTGGTGGTGGGGATTTGTAGTAGTATGGTGGGGGTGGAGAGTGGACTGGTGGTGGTGGGGATTTGTAATAGTATGGTAGAGGAGGAGATGGCGATGGTGGAGGAGGGGACTTGTAATAGTATGGTGGTGGTGGAAAGTGGACTGGTGGTGGTGGGGACTTGTAATAATATGGTGGAGGAGGAGATGGTGATGGTGGTGGAGGAGATTTGTATATGTATGGGGGCTTCTCTACGTGTTTTGGTGGTGGTGGGGACTTGTAATAGTATGGTGGAGGTGGTGAGGGAGAAGGTGGTGGTGGAGACTTGTAGTAGTATGGTGGTGGTGGGGAATGAACTGGTGGTGGTGGGGACTTGTAATAGTATGGTGGTGGAGGAGATGGCGATGGTGGTGGAGGAGATTTGTAGATGTATGGGGGCTCCTCTACGTGTTTTGGTGGTGGTGGAGACTTGTAATAGTATGGTGGAGGTGGTGAGGGAGAAGGTGGTGGTGGAGACTTGTAGTAGTATGGTGGGGGTGGGGAGTGGACTGGTGGTGGTGGAGACTTGTAGTAGTATGGTGGTGATGGAGAATGAACTGGTGGTGGTGGGGACTTGTAATAGTATGGTGGTGGAGGAGATGGCGATGGTGGTGGAGGAGATTTGTAGATGTATGGGGGCTCCTCTACATGTTTCGGTGGTGGTGGGGACTTGTAGTAGTATGGTGGTGGAGGAGATGGTGATGGTGGTGGAGGAGATTTGTAATAGTATGGTGGAGGAGGAGATGTCGATGGTGGTGGGGGAGACTTGTAGTAGTATGGGGGCTCCTCTACATGTTTCGGTGGTGGTGGGGACTTGTAGTAGTATGGTGGATGAGGAGATGGCGATGGTGGTGGGGGTGATTTGTAATAGTATGGTGGGGGTGGTGATGGAGATGGTGGTGGTGGGGACTTGTAGTAGTATGGTGGAGGAGGAGATGGTGATGGTGGTGGAGGAGATTTGTAGTAGTATGGGGGCTCTTCTACATATTTTGGTGGTGGTGGGGATTTGTAGTAGTATGGTGGTGGAGGAGATGGCGATGGTGGAGGAGGAGATTTGTAGTAGTATGGAGGTTGTTCCTCATGTTTTGGTGGTGGTGGGGACTTGTAGTAGTATGGTGGTGGTGGAGAGTGAACTGGTGGTGGTGGGGACTTGTAATAGTATGGTGGAGGAGGAGATGGTGATGGTGGTGGAGGAGACTTGTAGTAGTACGGGGGCTGCTCTACATGCTTTGGTGGTGGTGGAGACTTGTAGACATAAGTGGGAGGTGGTGGTGATTTGTAGTAGTACACAGGTGGTGGAGGTGACTTGTAAACATAAGTCGGCGATGGTGGAGGCGGTGACTTGTAAACATAAGTGGGAGCCGGTGGAGGTGGAGACTTATAGTAGTATGGTGGTTGTTCCACATGCTTTGGTGGTGGTGGAGACTTGTAGTAGTACATAGGAGGTGGAGGTGACTTGTAAACATAAGTGGGAGCTGGTGGAGGTGGAGACTTATAGTAGTATGGAGGCTGTTCCACATGCTTTGGTGGTGGTGGAGACTTGTAGTAGTACGCAGGAGGTGGAGGTGACTTGTAAACATAAGTTGGTGACGGTGGAGGTGGTGACTTGTAAACATAAGTGGGAGCCGGTGGAGGTGGAGACTTATAATAGTACGGTGGTGGCTTGTACGGATGAGTTGGAGGCTTAGGAGTGTACTTTTCACACTTCTTGTAAGGTTTCTTTGAACCATAACCAAATGGCTTAGCTCTAAGCACAACCTCGTACTTGTCCTCTGACTTGACCTTGAGCACAGCACCCTTGATGCCATCATGTACACTCATGGGTATGTTGCATGATGAACCCTTGGGTGGGGCATGAAGCTTGGCAATGCATGCTTTGGCTCCATATTTGCCATAATCAAACCCATCAACAGTGACAGCAAATTTGCCATTGTTTTTGGTCTTTCCGTAGACAGTGATTTCCTTTTCACCCTCGTTGCAAGTCACTTCCACAGTAGCACCTGCTCCATGTGCAATAATTGAAAATTTAATTTCTTTTTTGCTAAAAAGTCAATCAAAAGATGCTTTTTTCTATTTAGACATCAACCATTTTATAACTAATTCTGTCTTCCCATGAATTTATTTAATCATAATTATAAAAAAGAAAAAAAAAACAATTTTTCCATAGACATGACTTATGTGTTCACTACTTATATTGACTTGTGCATCCATATATGGCGCAGCCCTTAATAAGGAAAGATATAATTTTAGAGTAATTTATAACAATAGTTTTTATCATTAAATTATTATGAATTGAATCTTAAATTATATAAAATATTACATAGACAGAGAATACAGTCATAATTTATTTTCAAACATATAAGAAACAAGAACAGACTTTGTTTATTTTTATAATCTATTTTTAGTTTGTTTTAAAATTTCCAGAAGAATAACTTCAGATTCCTTTAATTATTATGTTTACCTCTATTTGAATTAAAATATTCATAAACATCTTATTTTAACCTCTAAATCACATGACAAAGTTCCACAAAATTTGAAACTAAGAAATAAATAAAACATACGAAATTGAAAATAAATAAATTAATAAATGCATTAATGTATGAATTAATTTACCTTCGAGATGTTTCTTGCCGTGTGATTTCTCTGGGTAGCTTGAGTCATAGCATCTGTAGCAGTAAACTTTTCCGACCACCCTGACTATGAGCGGGTGTGGGTGGGGGTGGGGCTGGGGGTGAGGGTGGGGGTGGGGGTAGTAAGGAGTTGGTGGTGGAGGAGAATGGTAGTAGTAGGGAGGAGATTTCACTGGTGGTGGTGGAGATTTGTAGTAGTATGGTGGTGAGACGTAATGTGGGGGTGGTGGTGGAGATTTGTAGTAGTAAGGTGGTGGAGGAGATGGTGAAGGTGGTGGTGGAGACTTGTAATAGTAAGGTGGTGGTGGTGAGGGTGATGGAGGTGGTGGAGACTTGTAGTAGTATGGGGGTTGTTCTTCATGCTTTGGTGGTGGTGGTGGGGACTTGTAGTAGTAAGGAGGTGGTGGAGATGGTGAAGGTGGTGGTGGAGATTTATAGTAGTAAGGTGGTGGTGAGGGTGATGGAGGTGGTGGAGACTTGTAGTAGTATGGGGGTTGTTCTTCATGCTTTGGTGGTGGTGGTGGAGATTTGTAGTAGTATGGAGGAGGTGGTGATGGAGACGGAGGTGGTGGGGACTTGTAGTAGTAAGGAGGAGGTGGTGATGGAGATGGAGGAGGAGGTGACTTGTAGTAGTATGGTGGTTGTTCTTCATGCTTTGGTGGTGGTGGTGGCGACTTGTAGTAGTATGGAGGTGGTGGTGATGGTGATGGAGGTGGTGGAGATTTATACTCATAAGGAGGTGGAGGAGAAGGCGATGGAGGTGGTGGAGACTTGTATTCATAAGGCTTCTCCTTCGGTGGTGGTGGTGGAGACTTGTACTCATAAGGCTTCTCCTTCGGTGGTGGTGGTGGAGACTTGTATTCATACGGCTTCTCCTCATGCTTTGGTGGAGGTGGTGGAGACTTGTACACGTAAGGAGGTGGTGGAGAAGGTGATGGAGGTGGTGGAGATTTGTACTCATAAGGAGGTGGAGGAGAAGGTGATGGTGGGGGTGGAGACTTGTACTCATAAGGCTTCTCCTTTGGTGGTGGTGGTGGAGACTTGTATTCATAAGGCTTCTCCTCATGTTTAGGTGGTGGTGGTGGAGACTTGTACACATACGGAGGTGGAGGATAAGGTGAAGGTGGTGGTGGAGATTTATACACATAAGGCGGTGGTGGAGAAGGAGAAGGCGGTGGTGGTGACTTATACTCATAAGGCGGAGGAGGTGATGCATAAATATATGCATCAGCAGACACTGAACCTACATTGCTCGCAAGAACAACTACAGCAACAGCCATAGCCATTAACATTTGGGGCCAAAACCGGCCCCTCGCCGGGTTACCCCGCGGAACCATCATGGATGACTACCAAGGAACACCACCGGCAGCCAATGCGCCTAGATTTTTCTCAAAGTTCCCTTACTCGAAAGAGAAAAATGGAAAGGGAGAGGCAACTTTATTTTTCGATTATGGTGGTGTGTTTTGAGTTAAAGCTTGCATGCAATGGTGGGACTATATATAATAGAAATAGTCATTGATGTAGTGCTGTTCACAAGAGACAAATTCAATTAATTTTTAATTTAATTAATCTAAACCCCAAAATTCGATCCAAAACATAACATAATTTTATAAATATTTTTAGTAAATAAATATCTGTAAAATTAATCCCCATTTTCAAGCATCTTTTCAGGAGCAGTTAGGGACAAAAATAATTCAAATTTCTTTCCAACAACTTAGAAAATATATATAAATAAAACAAAAGAAGAGGCTGCTTCCTCTTCTGCTTTCATTTATTTATTTTTGCTATCAATTTGGCTGATAGTAGAAAGAAATTTCGTGCTACATTCTTTCCCTTTCTATACGTTCATTTTCATCCAACTATTCATCTTAAAAAATGGCTATTAACTCACGAAGAAAATAATCAGATCGAAAATCAATAATTTAATCGATTCCAACATTAATCAAATTAAAGAAACATTGATTGATTTATATAAAATATATTTTAATAATTTATCATTTTTCAATATGTGACTAATATTACAAAATTCTTGACTAACATCAATTATATTTAGTAATTCGTGTATTAATATCATAATTATATTGAAGATTGTATGAAACAGTGATATTATTGCTTTCCAATAATTTAATACCACATCAACAATTTTATCTTAAATTTCAGGATTTTCATTTGGATTTAATTTTTTAGAATGAAAATACTGATATAGCATCAAATTATTAAAAAATATATAAACAACATGACGTTATTGTCTAATATAATCTTTTCTCACAAAAATTATGTGGTAATTACTTTAAAAACATAGATTATTCCTTGGCAAGTTGTAATGTTATTTATTTAACAAAATTTTTGACTAAGTATAATAATTAAATAATTTTTTAAACAATGCACGTTTATGAAAAACAAAAGCACGTTCATATATGTATATATATACCCACCACTACTAACTCAATGACTTTAATTTTTATTAAAAATTATTTATTTTTTAATATTTCTTTTTGCTGAAAATCCATGTGATTTCTCAATTATGAGGTAATGGCATGTGAAATTCAATCAAGTGGCAGTTCAGCTTTTGCTGGAGATTTTAATTACAATTGAAAATTAAAATGGAAAAAAAAAAGTGAAAAATAATTGTATTCAATTCCATTTTCGTGCAAGGTATAATAATTTCAAGTTTCTTACAACATGACCAGACATGTCGCCATTCTCCTAAAATTCCGCTAAAATTATTTCTTCAATCCCATTTAATTTTTTTTGGTGTTTTAGATTTTATTATTGTCACATAACATATAATTTTTTTCCCGATACAAAGGACTGCCAATTAATGACAATTATAAACTAGCGAAATTCGTAAGTAGCAACTTTGTTGTGGTCTCAAAGGTATATATTGAACTCGCACACTTTAATTGCATTTTAGGATCTGGTCATTTAGTCTCATCTCTGTCATCAATTGGAACTTTATAAATTCTCTCCTTCCTAATTCTCATTGTGAAGCCATGTAACCAATTTGTAGACGAAAACTCTTTCTATTGATGCGTCATTATTGTTATCCAAAACAACATCATTTGTATTTAATTTGACCCAATTAAGAGTGGCTCTAGTTTGTCTAATAAAATCACTTATATTTGATTTCACCACTCTCTTAGTCCATGCTAATGTCGTAGAAATTAGTAAAATATAAAATAAAATATTACATTATACAAATTAGAGGTGGCAAAAGAAAATCTCGAACTCGACAAGTTTTGATTCGTTCCTATCATAAAGGGTTCTTTTTTGGACAGTTTTTGAAGCAGAGTGTGATGGTTTTTCTATTAAAAATTTCAAGATTGGGTCGAGATCGATTTAGATAAAATACACTCTGGTCCCCATATATTTAATAAAACACTATTTTTTTAATTTTATAATTATTTTATAATTAATTCTTTAGAAAATGAAACATGCAAGCTTCAATGTTGAGAAAGTCAACTTTTCAAGATACTCCCAAACAATGTAGTTGTTACACAAAATTAGCTGTCCTAGATATATTATAATAAATTTAAATAATAATTTATTTCAGTTAGTTCTTACATATATTTTGTTAAGATAAAATTCAATAAATTAAGAGTTTAAATTCCAATTATTATTACTATCTTTAATCTCAAGTCTTTCTTTATATGAAAAACAATTGTACAATTAATGATCTGCTAAGAGTAATTAAAGCCTACTTTTTTATTCATAAATAATGTAGTTAGTAACTTGGTATAAATCTAGATCAATCCCATTTATCATCCATAAATTAAATCACTTATTATTTTAAAAAAGAACTCAACTGTCAATCGAGACGTAGGTTCGAATGTGCCGAAGCACATTATCCTCTTATTTATGAGTTAAAAAGGAATTATGGGCAGTTTTTGACATTGTATAAAAAAACAGATATGATCAAAATATATAATGAGATTGTTCAAAAAAAACCCATCTAATTTGATTAATGCTTATAAATTTAAAAAATCAAGGGGGTAAATAATAACTTTAGCCCTAAAAAAATAGATTTATCATTTAACCTCTGAAATTTTATAAAATTACATATTAATATGATGATAAAATTATTCTTTTAACTCTTCCAACAATTTATGACCCTTAAAACAATTTTCATAATCTGCATCGTTTGTAATTTTTCTGGTCTTCATGCGATTTTCTATACCCAAAGAAAAATAAATTTTTCTCATATCCTAGGAGATTAATATATATATGTATGTATATATATATATCCACTTATATAGTCAATGGCGTGTAAGTAAAAACCATTGAAAAGTCCAATTTGGAGTGTGTTAAAGGTGGATTTGAATATGAATAGAAATGAAACATTTGAATATGATAAAACATTTAAAACAATATGTTGAGCCACAAATCTCAAATATGAATATGTGAATACCATAAATTTTAAATATAAATTGTAAAATAGATATAAAAATAAAAATGAAAGTAGAGGGTTGAAAGGTATAGGGGCGAATCTAGAGAGCTGGCAAGGGTCTAGGGGTCTCGGGCCCTCTAAAATAGAAAATTTATATTTAGGCCTTTTAAGATTTTTAAAATTTTAAATTAATAAAAGTAAAATTAGACGTTAGTTCCCTAAAATGATAAAATTTAATTTAATTATTTAAAATTATAAAATATAGGCTATTAAAATTGTGAAATTACATTTTTACAATTGTAAAAATTACAATTTAATTTCAACCCCCTTGAAAAAGATTTTTGGCTTCACCCCTGGACAGGTACCCGACCTCTCTTAAAATTGAAAATTTAAATTTTCACCCTTTAAGATTTATAAAGTTTTAAATTAGTAAATGGTAAAATTACACTTTAACCTCAAAAAATGATAAAAATTTATTTTAATCCTTTAAAAAATATAATGATATAAACTATTAAAATAATAAATTATATTTTAACTCTTATAAAATCATACAATTTAATTCTAACCCAAAAAGAAGTTCTCATTCCACATTTAATATAAATTATATTTTTGTTAAAAAATATAAATTTTTTATGTGAATAAAGGGGAGGGGGAGAAGATAAAAGAAGATGGTAGTGAAAATGTCCTTTTCAATGCTAATAATGTGGGAATTATATGAGTAACTAAGACGCAAAATAAAGGGAAATATTATATTAAATTTAGTAAAATATTGAAGTTGAAGTCATCACAAGGACCACTTTCAATTTAGCATTAAATTTTAGTAACTAAAATTTCTATTTAAGTATCTAATTTGGCTAACTTTGTTGCATTACTTATCTCTAGATTAGTCATGTTTAACTCTATAATTTATGTAATATTTTAATTTTTTAAAAGCAATTTCTTCGATATAATCAATTGTTGCTTTTTCCGATTAAGGCTTCCTTTGAATTCATTGTACTTATGGTGTAGTAGAATCTTTTATCTTACAGTTACATTAACGAATTTCACTATTACCGTTATTTTTAACTTTATAGAAAGTAAATGTATCACCCATCTAAATAACATCAATTCCAAATTTGATTTTTAAACAATCCCTACCTTTAAAATATTTTAAAAACAATTGTTGGATTAGAGGATGAACTGTTTTTAGTCTTTGATGGGGTTGGATTTTTCCATAAAATTAGGTTAAAATTTTCTTTAGTGGATCTTTGCAGATACATGCATAGGAGGTAACAGAATTTAGTCTTTTCTGGAATTGTTTCAATGAAATTATTTTGCTTATATTAATAGAATTTTTAATTTCGTAAACGAAAACAAGAAAATAAAAACAAATCTAAAGATTTTCATCTCTACTACTTACTTAAAATTAAAATATTAGTCTGTTTACTTTAATTTATCAAAATTTGGTCATCGTGCTCTCAGAAATTGAGAAGTTAGTGTAGGTAATTGTTTGTAAACACATAAACTTAAACTACTAATTTTACTAATTTATTGCATATAAATTGTTGAATTTTCAATTTCTAAATTAGCAATTTAACAAAAATAGGTTTAAAAACATTATCCAATTATAAAGATCGTAGAATAACTAACTTCTTAGCTTTTGTAAAATAGAGGACGAAAATCAGAATTAGACCATATTTTTGGAAGTTCAAAAGAAAATTTATTTTAGTATATCAAAACAAAGTTAAATATTTATATCATGAACCAATAAAAGTAAAGATAAAATTTATCATAAATGTCTAAATTGAGATATTTTGAAAATGGCAAAGACCCATTTTTAAACCCTAAAATTGGAAAATGGTGCGACAGTATCCCTTTGTTTATTGCTTCCTAATGAGATTAATTATTTTGGTTAGATATTTTAAACCATAATTAAGAAGAAAAAAAAAACTTAATTGAAGTGATACAGTTGGGTCCTAATAGATCACTAAATCAGCATCAAATCAAATTAACATTGACCCCACGATTTGTCACATGCATGGCATTGATTTTCGATTTATATATTTCATTCATATTTTCTCTCATTTCGCTTCGTCACTTCACATTTGTTTATTTATTTTCATTAATATTTTTTTTCTTTTTTTTGCAAATTAGGTTAAAAATTTTATGGTTGTGAGTGGACTAATAGGATAGGTTTTGAGTTTGAGTTTTATGAATAAAAAAATAATATTAGAAAAAATTTGGTTTGATCTGATTTGACTTTAAATTTAATCAGAATTCAATATGTTTATCGATTTTTTTTCATTTTCCAATGATTTTAGCAATTTGAGTTAGTATAGATCATATTATTATAAAATTTTGGTAAAAAACCTATCCAATCCCTCTCAAAAAATTAGAACAATTTAATCTTTGATAATATCAAAATCGAGCAATTAAAGATAATTAATTATGACGTTAATATTTTTCGTCAATTTTACATAAATTTGATTGGTATAATAATAAATTTAACCCTCAAGGTTTACACATCCTGTCAATTTGATTATGATTTAACAAATTCAGCCTGCAACATTTGTGTAAATATATAAAAGTTGAAGCTAATTTTGTTAAATTTTTTAAAATTAATATCAAATTGACAAAACATGTAAACATTGAGGACTAAATTTATTGTTATACCCATCAAAATTAAGTACAATTTGCAAAAGACATTAACGCCAGGATTAATCACACTTAATTGCTCACTTACAAAATTGAGAGGGGTGAATGATGTCTTTTTACCTATAATTCTATTTAAATTTAATTGTAAAAATATATATTATATATTAAATATTGAGAGGGGCGAAATAGGTTATTATGGGTTTCGATCATATCTATTATTTTTTAGATAATTCCTAAAATTATTCGTAACCTCTCCCTAACTCATAAATAGGAGGATAATGCGCTTCAGCGCACTCGAACCCACGTCTTTTCCTTATATTGACAATAATGTTCTTATCAATCCAATGAAGACTTAATCCGTAATTTGATATTTCAAATTAAATCATATAAATTTATTAAAAAATAACATGAAAATCAAAATTAAAATAAACATATAGTCTAAGGGTATCTTCTACATTATTTAAATTAAAAATTAAATTAAATCAAATCCTTTCCAAAGACTACCCATGTTCTTGTAATCAATAACCACAAAAGTAGCGCTCTCTTTCATATATTCTTAATATTTTTTCTTCACTTTCGTCACATCTTGGATGCCATTTTTCGTATAAATAATTAAACGAAGACTTAAATTTTTTTTAATCAATAACCAAAAAACAACTTTCTCTTTCATTAATTTTTAATAAAATTTTCACTTCCATTACAACTTGGATGCCAATTTTAGTAAGAATAAGTGTAAATATTATATTTAAAATTTTAAATAATTGTTAAAGAGGTTTTGATAACTTCAACAATGATTGAGGTCTCTATTTTTTTACAAAGAAGGATTAAAGTAAGGTAATCTTATAGTATATTACGTTATGTTAGGAAAATCATCATGCAGTATTTGAAGGATTTTATTCGGTAATTGTTTGAATATATTTTTACTCAACGGTCTTGAGAACGTTATTTTTGTCAATTTATTTACTATCATGTTGTCCTCTCTAAATACATGTGTTAACCGTATCATCCAATCTTGTTGAAGTAGGTCTCCAAATTTTAAGTATATAAGTTTGAGTCTTATCCAAGGATGAAGCCAAGTGAGGTAGGAAGGGCCTTAGTCCCTTTTGATTAAACGAAATAATTTTCCTTTTGGTTGTTTTTAAAAAATTAATACTTTCGCCTTTTAAAATTAATAAAATTTTATGTTAGTATATAGTAAAATTATATTTTATCTAAAATGATTAAATTTTAATTTAACCATTTAAAAATTATAAATATATAAGCTATTAAAATAGTTAAATTATATTTTAGTTCTTATAAAATATACAACTTAATCTTACTTCTCTTCCCCTCAAAAAAAAAAAAAAATCTAACTTCACTGCTACTTGTAAGCTTCTTCATAATACGAATTTTTAAATAACTAATCAATTAACTTGATCCGGCGCTTGAATTGATCTACCTATCAATCTATAATTTAACCAAAAATTTACATGTACAATTATAAATATAGTCACAATTACGATTACAAATATAATACAATTTCAGTAATTCTAACCAAAATCAGTGTTATAAAAGCATAATCAAACTAATAATCGAAATACATCTAGATTTAGATAATGAAAAATATGAATATGACACACTTAACGAGACTTAAACAAAAATAAATAATGATTAAAACCCCACTAAATTTATATAAAATGAGGCTTGAATATAGAATCTCAAAGCATTTTAAAGTATTTATTTATTTGGAAATTAAAATCAAATTATTGTTTATATAACCTTCTATCCACATTTTATGGACCTTTCCTATCACATTATTTTTTATTTAATGACATTTCAATAATTTTTCCATGTCATTGACATATAATTTTTTCATGTCATGGAGCAAGGTTTAATATTCAGGGTTTAGGGTTTAAGTTCGGGTTTGAGATAAAAAAATTACCAAAATTATGTGTTAATGACACGAAAAATTATTGAAATATCATTAAATAATTTAAAATGAATCATGAATGATATGGTGGGAAGAATCCATAAAATAATTTTTCCGTATACAGATATTAACAATTTTCATTAATGATGGTGGATCCAATTTTCACTTGTTAATTGGCTTTAGGTACATGAGTCACCTTACCGTCGGTAATAAAATAGTTAACCGTTGCTAAAAAACAATAATTAAATGTATAAAATGTAAGGATAGTTGTTTGATTCATTGTCTGCTATTTGTCCCTTCTTATGATATTTTGTTAAGTTGTTTAAGTTTTATTCATATTATTTATTGCAATGTGCAATGTGCAATGTGCGATCTGAGGATTCGTTTAGTACTTAATTTTTATCTTTGTTTAATTACCGACACTAATTGTGATTATATTAAAAATTAGTAACTATAAAAAATTGTTAAGATCAGAGTTATATTTCCAAACAAAAACCCATTTTCGATGTTTGAAAGTATGGTTAACTAAGTCTTAATTTAGTTGGTATCGTTATTATTACAACAACTTGAAAGTTATGTGTTTAATTACTTAATATCTTTTAATTTAGACCTCTTCGATAAACCGTTGAAAAAAATTAAATCAATTGACAATTAATATTTTCAATGGTTTTTTAAGACATGTATTTGATAACTCAAGATAAAAATAACTTGATAGAATTTTTTTATTAAAAAGTGTGAAAAATTATAAGTAAATAAAAGTTACTTATCACTTAATGAAGAATTTTTCAATTGATTCAATTTTATTTTATTTATTTTAACATTGTATTATCCAATAAAAATTATGTTTAAAATTTGATTCTTTTTAGAATATGTAAAATGTTTAAAATTTAATGATAAGATATAGAATAAAAATTATTATTGTTATACATCTGTAACCGCCAACCCGAATGTCCTAAAAGGATTTGGGTCTCCGACCCTTGACCCGAATGGACCTGACTCGGGAGAGGCGTATTCACCAAGATAGCTCGCAAGAAGAGTTCGCGGACACACCTTGCAAGAAGGATTGTGAGCCTACAAGTAATCTAGACTTGTAACCAACGAGTAAGGAGCTCTCTGAGGATGTCAGCCCTAGGATCAGAAAGGATCATGTGCTACGCAAACACATGTCTAGCAAGCCAGGAGACCCATAGAGAACGTCAACACCAAAAGCAGGGAATGTCAATACCGGAGGCCCTAGGGACGAGACAAAATGGTGAGCCCAGTTATGAGTTGTAATAGTAACGATAGGAGCATGTAAAAATACCTCCAACATTCCTCTCCAGGGGATACGAGAAAAACTTGGCTCAGCAATTATATATTTATCAAACAACCTAATTATATTCCATACTTAATTTTAATTTAAATAATCTAGAGTTAATTTGAGGTTTGAAGAAGTTTTTGGACAATTTAGTAGGGGTGGAGGGAGGGGGCACGTGATGGCCATACCCCCTCCAAAAAATATAAAGAAAAATAAAAAAATATTAGCTCTTTTAATATAATAGTAAAATTACATTTTAGTTCCTCAAATTGTAGTGAAAGGACTAAATCCACTGAAAATGCATGGTAAAGGGGCCTTCTATAGAATTTAACCATAAAGTTATTATCTCGAAAAAAAATCTATTTAAGAAATGGACTGAACCCTAAATATGACCTTTTTTTTCAACTTGACTCCTGAACCGTTTTGTACTAAATTAATTAAAAAATTACTTGGTTAACCAAGAGGCCAAGCAAAATAATTAAGTACATATCATTTTTAAGGAAATAACAAAACAAATTTAGATTATTGAGACAAGTTTTATTAAAAAATCATTTAATTTTGGAATAATTTCTTTTTCAGCATGTAGGGTTATAATTTAAAATTATTGTCAAAAACTGTATTTCTTGATGCACAAAAACAAGATATATCTAATTTCTGCCTTAAATCTTGCAGTTAAAGGGTCCCTTTATCAAGTCCAAAGCCTTTTTACTATGAAAAAAGAAGAAGAAGAAGATTTGTGTTGACTTGTATTTTAAGTTAATATTAATTATAAATAGATTATGTTTTAAAAAGTAATTATAAATAAATTGATTGAGTCTTAGTTCGACTGACATCAATATTGTTGCTAGTTCAAGAGGACATGGGTTCGAGTGCGTTGAAGCGCATTATCCTCCTATTTAAGTTATAAAATAATCATTGAACTATTCAAAAGTTTTCATTTAGTCATTTGGTTGTTAAAATTATTGTTGTGCGGCCTCCCTGTTCGCACTGCCTGCACACATCCCCTTCTCTTCGACTTGGATCTAAGCTCTAAGGTATGTTTTTCTACTCGTCAATGGATATTAATCTATCGTACCAATCATCAATTTGTCATTTGGAACTGCTAGCTAAACAATTAAAAAAACTTAACGATTCAATGACTTAAATGAAAATTTTCGAATAGTTCAGCAACTATTTTGTAACCTTTTGAAGTTGAGTGACTAAAACGTAAACTTACTAATAATTTAGTAACCTTAAATGTAGTTTACCCAAAAAAACTATTTTCTACTCGTCAATGGGTATTGATCTAAGCCCTAAGGTATATTTTTCTACTTGTCAATAGGTATTAATCCACCATACCAATCTACAATTTATAGCTTGGAGCTGCAAGCTAGACAATTAAAAAAAAATTAACAATCAATGACTTAAATGAAAACTTTCGAATAGTTCAGTAACCATTTTGTTACTTTCTAAAATTGAGTGACTAAAACGTAAACTTATTAATAATTTAGTAACCGTAAATATAGTTTACCCAAAAATATTTTCGATTTTCTCTTTTTGTTTCCTCGACCTTAGAAGGAAAGGAATAGTGTCGTTTTAAATATTGGGATGCTAAGCAAGTACCGACACAGATAACGTATGCACATATTCTTACTTGAAAATTAAGCTTCAAGAACTTTATATATATATAATATATATATAGCCACCAACCTAAAGGCTAAAGGCGAAACTAATGAAAAAGACAGTCCAACCAAAGTGTTAGGCATAAATATGAACATCTGTGAGGCGAATTATAAGGACGTTAATGTCTCAATCTCTTTAGGGGGATTAACGTTTAATTATAAACTTTTAAGTGAGTCAAGATCCATTTTTCATACTTTTTATTTAAGTGTATTATTGGGTTAATGTTACCCTCAATCGGGTTATTAATTCGGTTATTAAATTATAAAAATATCATTCCGTAATTAAAATAAGTTATATTTTTCAATGGTAGTTTAGTCTTTTTTTATTTTTAAAAAATCAATAAAAATATACATATGGTGAGATTCTAACCCAAACCAATTGCATTAGTAAAACCTTTAATTAACCACTCAGTTAACAGGAATGGTAAACCCTGAATCACCCAATGTATTCCGAACCAATCGGTTTGAAAAGTGGATGCGGAGCAGGGTGGGACGGATTTTTTCTTCCAGATAGCGGGTATAGAGTGATTATGATAATTGCTTGCCCCACCCCAATCAACTCTGCTATATGAAATCACCATTTTATCCTTGTATATATAAACTATTAAAATGGTAAAAATATAATAATATAATATAGAAAAAATCCATATATTTTATATTTAAATATTTTTTTGAAGGATTGTGATTAAATATTTACTTGGCTTTGAAAATATTGAAAACATTAAAGATAAGTAGCGAAGTTTAAATTGAAGCGGAGTGAGGTGAGGTGGGACGGGCATAGATATATCCAACATATACATTCATGGAGGTGATAGTGGTTTTCAAGATTACGCATCTATAGTGGAGCGGAGTGGGTGTTGGAGAAGAGCGTGCCAACAGTGGAGTAGTGGTAAATTTAGCACTATTCACCCTCACACCGCTCTATTGAACTAATTTATAATTTATAAAATTTTACCATTTTAAGTGGCCAAAGTTTTTACCTATCCTTCAGCGTTGTCCATTTCAATATCCAATACGACTTGATTCTAGTCAAATTAATCAGAATTCAATATAACTATTAAAAAATCGAGATCTTAGGGGAAAAAAATTGTTCCAAGAGAAATTGGACCGTTGGGGAAGAGCATATAGTAAGCAGCGCGATTTCATGGACTTTTCGTCACTATATATATCCACGTATTGTTAATTAAGGAATACTAACGAATCTTCGACACATGATAATAAAATCCTTTTTCTCCACAATTACCGACGAAATTAATAATATTTTTTTACCAACGGAATCCATTTCATAAAAATATTCATTAGGTCAAGATATTGTTATGATAAATGGTCTAATTTTGATATTCATCCCTTTTCTTTATGAAAATTAAAATGTTAGTCCTTTTCTTTCAAAAAAGAAATGTTAGTCCTTTAATTTAATTTGTTAGAATTAGCTCCTCGTACCTTATGAAAGCTGAGAACTTGATCTAATTGAGTAATATTGTTAAATCTTATCATTAAATCGTTGACTTGAAAATCATAAATTTAGTAAGTTCTATGGTAAACATTAGCAGAAATCAACAATTCAATAATTTGTATGCGAGAAATTAACAAAATTCAGCAATTATAGTTCATGTGTCTACTAACAACCGAACTAATTTCGCATAAAATATAAAATGAAATTCTTAACTAAAATCAACAATTCAACAATTTACATGCAAGAAATTAACAAAATTCAACAGTTAAAATTCATATGCTTACCAACAACTAAACTAATTTCTCGGTTTTTGTGAAGTACAAAGATTGAATTCTAAAAACAGAGGGACTATAACTTTCTAATTTTCCTAAAATATAAAGATGAAATTTAGAATTAAACCTGAAAATTTCCATCATTAATGCTTCCAAGACAAAAAAAAAACTCTGTGCATACCATTTTTTTTATTCGAGAGACTGTCCAACTTGTCTTATCTAACCTGCCTTTTAACATAATTATTTTTTTTATATCCGTTTTGGACGGATATAATATATTACATTAGAAATAAATATAAATAATTTTATTTTTAATTAATCGAAAAAATAAACAAGTTGATATGTATCATTATCATTCTTTCGTGTGATTCAGCACTACTAGCTGTATAGCAGATATTAACCCTAATTAAAAAATAAATAAATTTTTGATTGGTCAAATTTGCTTAATGATTATTCAATGTTGTGTCTATTAACAATCCCCCCACCCAGCTGGTGTTTTGAAATTATGGAGAAAAAATGTTATTCATGTCTGTCTTTTTTCCATTGGCAATTTTGCTTTTGCACATTTTCGATCATTGACAATTTGGATTTTGCTTTTCAATTATAAGGAAAAAAATCGTAAGTGGAGAAGAAGGGGAGGGTGTTTTGATGAAGAAGCAGAGAAGAAGAAAATTTCATAAAGTGGAGTGTCGTCCCCCCCTTAAAAAGGATCTTTGGAAGTTATATAAGAGAGATTTTTTGAGTCGGACTTTGGGTTGGGTTATAATATGTTTTATTATAATTCTATAACAAAAATTCATAATATCATCTATGTATTTTCTCAAAATTTTATTTTATTTTATCGTTAGGTTAAATTTACAACATTTCTATAGAATATAGATTTTTAAGAAATGGGTTTTATTTTTTATTTTATAATTTGTTGTAATAAATATTTACTTAATTTTTTTCATTTTTCTTTAATTTAAAGTTTAGTGCTATGGGATTTAAGAAATTATCATATAAAAGAAGAATGTAAGGAATTTTATGTTAGGGATTGAGATAAATTTTAAAACAAAAATGGACTAAAAATAAACTTTGTATTTTTAAGGGTTTAAAATGCACTTTTGGACAAAGCTAAAAGATTTATATTGAATTGTTATTTTTAAGAGAGATTAAAAGTGTAATTATACCATTGCTTTTATTATTTTAGCTTTGCCCTTCTAATAAAAAAATTACAGTTTATTCTCTTATAAATAATGAAATTATAAATCAGTATATAATTATACTTTAATTCCAGAAAAATAAAAAATATTTTTAACTTTTTAAAAATAATAAAATTATGTTTTGACCTCTTAAATTTTATAATTAAATTTCACCCTTAAAATTTTTCTAGATTCACCATAAATTTATAATTTGTGACGATTTTTAACTCGACTTGTGAAATTAAAATTACACCACCAATATATTGAATAATTTTAATTTTTTCTCTTAAAAATATGCAAGTGTATTTTTTAATTTTAATATTTGTCAAAGTAAATAATTTTTTTAATATTTAGCTAGTGACAAGTGTCCACGTTTATTAAATTTTAATTGATGTCATTTTCGCAATATCTCACATTATTTCTACATAAATCAATGATTGTTTAATTTCACAGTCAATTTTCCAACGTCATAAGAAATAAAATAAAAATAAAAATATTTTCTCAAAATACCTTTGTTTTCAAAAGGGTAGGAATAAAATTGAAACCCTAATTTCAACATCACAACGGCCATAGGGACTTCCTATTGTGTAGTTCATTCTCTTGACATTAGTTTCAAACCCTTTTTTTTTTCATTCACCTAAACCAATTTAAAAAATCAAAGAGATAAGGTAAAAGAAGCAACTTAATAAAATGGGTTATAGGATAAGGTTGTTGGAATGTCATGAATATTCCAAGTTGAAAGTTGCATACCTAATTAAACAATTTACCCTTAAAAAATTACATTTCTAGACAAATTTACCTTTTGAAAATCCCCCCATTGCAACAACGTTATGCATCTAATTAATCTTAATCCAGCTGATTGAATCTTAGTTCAATTAGCATGAGCATTGTTGCTAATGTAAAAGGATGTAGGTTCGAGTGTGTTGAAACATATTATCCTCTTATTTATGGGTTGAGGAGAAACTATGGGTAGTTCTAGACATTGTGTCAAAAAGAGTAGATATGATCAGCACCTACAATGAGCTTAATCCATAAAAAAATTTTGCTTCTTGAGACTTGAGTTTAAGAAATTAACAATATACCCTTAAAGTTGGGTAAAATGACCATACATGGATTGCATTTTAGCCTTTATACTTTTATAAAGAGTATGAAGGTCTTAGTATAACGGTTGAAAAAATTGTTAATAGTGTGGCATGTTCACCTAATCTATTGTAGCTTCAAAAACTTGAAATATTGCATTTAATTGGGGATGGAGTAAGAAATCGAGTTGCTTAAAATGTAACAACTTGAATTTTTTAAGATACAACGAGCCGAATGAACATGTCTTGTCACTTAAAAATGAAACATCATATTTTGAAATCAATACTACATTTTGTTAGATCAACCTCATAAAATTAACATCTTTTTCAACTATTACGAAATTGATCATTTTTGTTCATTTTTCTAACGTATAAGATTTTTTCTAATCATTTGTACAATATAAGGACCAAATTGTAATCTTTAAAAAGTTAATTTCAAGAGGGAAAAAATGGGGTTAATGTGTACGTAACAACCATATTCATCTAATTTCTCAAAAGTCTAAGATTGAATAATCGGATTGATACAATATTAGTTTTTAATATATATATATATATATATATATATATATATATATATATATATATAAAAGATTTCGAGTCACCTTTATATACACAATAAATGAGTAATGGTATTCATGAATTGAGCACGAAAATGATAAAAGAAAGGACAAGAGGTGACTGACTGAAATGTTAGGTGGCTCTTCTTTTTCTAAGGAATAGAATTCACTAATCCCCTTTATAATTGACCATCACCTTCATTTTCTTCTGTTGTTTTAACCCTCCAATCATCTATACACACATATAATGTAATTATACCCTTTGTTGCTTTTTAAAATTAAAAAATAAAAATCAATTAGGCTTTTATATATTTATCTTCTTTTTTTTTACACAATATTTAGAACAATTCATAGTCTCTCACCAACCCATTAATAAAAGGATAATACGCTTCAGCATACTCAAACCCACATCCTCCTGAATTAGTAATAATGCCCATACCAATTAAGCTAAGACTCAATCGTCATGATTTAAACTGTCCGGCAATGATAAAAAAGGGGTTTTCTCTTTCACCTAGCTTAAACTTTTGTACCATATATATAATACTAAAATAGCATGTGGTCTATTTAAAGAATTTGACAAATTTGGGGGTATCCAGATGTAGCTTATACACTTTAAACATGTGGGCTCCTTAAACTTCAACTAATCTTTTACACCCAAGCAATGCAACCTATTCTTTTGCATTTTGTCTACCAGCATTTGGATATTTATTGCAAGTTTTGCCCACAGAAACACCATTTTACTTTTCAATTTTGCTTTTGTTTTGTTAAAGTTAGACTAAAATTATCAATGAATCGGATCACAACTCGATTTTTTATAATTAAATTTGAGTAATATAAATTAATTTTTGTCCAATATTTTACTAAATCGAATAAGTAACTCAATTTATCTTATCAGAAAAAAATTAACTTTAAATCAATCCGTTTTAATTTAAGTTATTTATTAGTTAAGATTTATACGATTTAAATTGAATCATAAAGTCGATAAATCGAACCAAACCAAATTAAAGAAAGTTGTACATTAGGACATGAGCAGCCCTAATTCTGACAACGAAACTTCCCCCAACCTTTTTTATTTTTTTTTATTTTTCAGTTTTGGGAACTAATATTAGGTGAGGTTCGATTGTGACATGGAAAATGAATAAATAAATAAAATGCCAAATGGCAAAATTATATAAGTAAAATTACAACTAAAAGAAGTCTTTCATCAGCTCTAAGCTTATCTACTCATCTGCCAATAATAATTCAACAATTTTAATATTAAATAGTTGGATTTTTAAAAATTATAAATACAAACATAAATAATACAACATTTAAATAATTATAATATGATTGGACTAATTATCAAAATAAATTCAAACAAAGTTTACATATGATAAGATTTAAATACATCTGTCCATGGGTTGGGTTATCCAGCCCAAATTAAAGGCCCGTTTGAAAAATGAAAGAGTTTATGTAAAAATATAAATTTGAAAAATGAGGTTCGTTTAGAAAACGGGTTTTCTTGCTGTTTTCTCACTGTTTTGTCGTCATTTCATTATTATGTGGCTACTATTTTGTTGTTATTTCTTGAATATTATATAACTCTTATTTTCTTATTAATTTTGCTACTATTTTAGAGATATTTTCTTGTTAAGTTACACCCATGTTAGTGTTATTTAAGTATAAAGATTTTTAAATTTATTTTTCAATTTGTTGAGAAACATTTATTTTAATATTTTTAGTGTTTTGATTTATTATACTTTTTTAAAAAATTATATAAAAATATTAAAAAATTAATACGGGCTCAGGTTTCAGTATTTTTATCTGGGCTAAATTTGGGCAAAAACTTTAAGCCCATTTTTTGGGTCGGATAGAGCCCAAGCCTATTAAACAAGTCTAAAATTTTATCAAGACCCAACCCGACTCATGAATAAATTCAAATTCACATCATAATAAAATTTAAAGAAAATCCCAACATAATGTACTCAAAGTAAAACTTACCATTGTGTTACTTAAATAATATTGAATAAAATTGTTGGTGCATTTATTAAATAAAATAAATATAATACGTTTAATTTTATTCATGTTGATGAATAAGCTGTTTTTTTTTTTAAGCTACATGCTTTTAACTTGAAAAGAATTTGAATTTTGTTCAATCATTGTTGATCTAATTCGAATTATCTAGCAAGTCATTTTGAATAATCTAATGTTTCATTCAAGTAGTTTGTAAACTTGATCGAACTTTTACTTTTAACTATAATTAATATTGAAAGTCTCAATGCGAATTTAAACTTATGTATAAATAATCAAATTTGATACCAATTGCGAGAATAAATCCCATCTTTTTACTAGATTATGGCCGAGCTTAGTTAAAACTTATTAATCAATTTTAAACAATTCAAATTTTATATCAAAACAAACTTAAATTTCAAAATTAAAACGAGATAAATTTTATTTGATTTGAGTTGAATTCTAGTAACTGATAGCTTAATTTATAATCCTAAATTTAACCCATAGCTTGAATTTGAAGCAACCATTTTAAATGTAGTAGGGAATCAATGTCGTTACCCTCCAATTAAAAATGTTTGTCCTCTATATAAAGTTTTGCATTAATGGTGGAGTATAAGTTGGGCAAAACATTTTAAGTAAATTAATAGTCAATGCCTCATACTTTGTAGGTAATGTGCTTTAGAGACAACTAGTGTATTGGTTTTCCAAGTTATGCTTAAGGTCAAAATTTTAATAAATTTTGATTTATGGGTAGGTAATTATCATCATCATCATCATCACCATCATCATTATAGCATATACTAAATTTCATTCTTGAAAGAAAACTTGTATTAGATAATAAGGTGGCACCAAGGTCCAAACAAGCAATAGGGATTGGTAGACCCCCAAATGGAAATAAAAAAAAAAGGAACCATTGGGCTTTAGGCCCACTCCCAAAAAAAATCAACCCCTCGCTTAGAGGGCACCAAATACTAAAATGCAGCTGTTATGAATAGATTTATCCATGAGTCGAGTAACTCATTTATGTTGTCTTGAGACAAGAGGTGCTTATGAATCGGTTCAAGTTAAGCCTAAGTATGATATTAACGTACTTTGTACTTGTCTAAGCCTACCCTAGCCCATAATATGGGCATAAAATTTTGTCTGAACCCGCCCATATTTGTAAAAAAATAACTCAAGTCCATTTCAAACCCACCTATATTATTTTTTAAAATTTTTAAAAAATATATTTATATTATGTTATTTTAATATTTAATAAAATTTTATATATGTTTTATTTATTGAAAGTTTTTATAGTCATCTTAATATTATTTTAATGTTTATATTAGAGTAGTTATATATTTAGTATAGGTTTATTTTTAATGTGTTCTAAATTACATAATATAAAATATTATAAACTTAAAAACGGGCCAAGCTAAGGTCTTGAATGTTCAAGCCTGATCCCAACCCATATTTTAAACGAGCCTAATTCTTTTGCCCAAACCTTCCAAATTTCGGGCGAGCCTTCGAGTTTGGGTAAGTAACCTGACCCATGAACATGTCTACTTGAGGCGAATTTGGATGAAAATCTTTATGCTTTGGTATTTTCCTAGTCTAATTCAACTTAAATAATAAATTTAAATTTAATTATAAAATATAAAAATATTAATATAAAAATATTTTTAATATTTTATTAATATTTGAATAGTAAACGAGCTGACAAGTTTGATCAGGTCAAAACGAGCTTGGACTTGAATATTTTTTATTGTAACTGGATTAAAACTCAATTCATGAATAAGTCTAATTCGAAAAGCACACCAAATCTCGAATGAAAAAGAAAAACAAACCTTCCAACGGCCAAGCACTCACTCCTAACCACAAACAACGGTCAAATATTAAAAAATAAAATTATATTTTGACCCTTAAAAATTTATTTCAATTTTAAATTTTAAAAGAATATTTGACCTGCTCCTAATAGATTAGATTATTTAATTACTAATTTTACTAATTTGTTAAATATAAATTGCTGAACCGTTGATTTTATTAATTCAATCTTTGCATATAAATTATTGAATTGCTACTTTTAGGTCAATGATTTAACCACAAAGTTTAAGGGTGTTGCCCAATTGAGCTAGCTTCATAATTTTGAACAATACAATGACCAAATTTTGAGAAATTAACGTAGATGAACTAATATTTTAATTTCCATAATGTAGAGGATGAAATTCATAAATTAACTAAAAATTTTAAAAATAAATTAAGGTAAATTATTTGTATAAGATGATAACATGGTTGGAATAAACTTTTAATAAATCGGATTAACTTGGATTTATTTTTAAATTTCAATCTTGTATAATATTTAAATTACGAATAATATATAAAATTCATAATAAAATATATTTTTCGATTTCCAATTTTTACAAATATTTTTATCAAGCTTCAATGCCAAAGAAATTATAGTATAATTATTAAAATTTTATTTTTAATTTTATAAGATATAAAAATGAGGTTATATATGTTTAGAAGAAGTGAATCATTTGTATTTTTTATATTTTTATTTATTATTTTTCATTATGACCATATAATGAGATATTTTAATAAAGTAGTAAATGTGAATGTATTCAATGACACATTTACTTAATGTCAAGGTTGAGGTTGAAAGAACTTTGTGATCTTAAATTCAAATTTGTAAATCAAGTTGGAATTTTAATAAGTCACATACAATTTGAAAATAGAATAAGTCATTGTGGATCAGTAAAAAAATCGAAAATTAGGATAAGAAAAAGACGATTCAACCGGTTATGAAAATTTATTTTTATTTAATTATTATTGGGCTAACTGTTCTACCTGGAAGTCAATGGTTTGACATAGAGGTGCTCATAAGTTAGGTAGCCTAGGCTGCTTTGGTCGGACTTGAGTTTTTATTTTTTAATTTTTTATTGGTTTGACTCAACCCATTTTATTGTTTAGGGTCTCTTTGTTTCAACGAAAATAGCTTTCGAAAAATAATTTCTAAAAAAATGACTTAATTTCCTAAGAAAGCTTATATTTTCTAGTGTTTGGATAAATCTGTGTAAAATATTTTCTGTTATTTGACAGATTTCTTAAAAATATTTTATAAAAGTTGTTTTCAATGAAACAAACATACATTTGTGATTTTCTTAATTAAAAATATTTTGTTAAATTCAAGGTTATTACAACTTCATTTTTTAGTTACATGACTACTAAGTGAGTTTTTTTATTTAAAAATGTGACGTCAACAAACTTAACAAAAAATTTAACAATGTCAACAATTGGACTTGATTTTCAAATCGAAAAGTAGAAGGACTAAATTCTTGAAAATAAAAGTATAGAGACTAAATTGAAAATTTGTAAAGAGTACATAGATTTATTACATATTTTAACCTTTATACTACAAAGTATTTATTATTAATATATTTATAATTGTAATGAATATTTATTATTAAGATATTAATATTGAATATTTTCAATACTATGTGAAGAATATTATTTAAAATTATTGTTTTTAAAATTTATTATTAAAATAAAATTAAAATATTAAATAATTTATTAAAATAATAAATTATTAATATAATTTATTATATGACTAAATATAAATAATTAAATATTTATGTTTAATAATATTTAAAAATATAATATTTTATATTAATATTTTAATATTTTTAAATATTTTAAAAATAAAAATATAATTTATTATCAATACAACAATATTAAGCTTGATTTAAGTTAATTTTATATAAAAATAAAATTACCTATAGAAGTATTTTTTTTCCGAAAAATGACTTACGCTTTAAAAAAAGTAAACATTTTACTGAAAAATAGCTTATTTTACGTTGAACTGTATGTTATTTTCCGTTGACCAAGCTGTTTTTTGTGAAGTAAACATAGGAAAATGCAGAAAATATTTTCCGTAATACCTTTCACATGAAAAAAGGACACTTAAAAATAATAAAAATATAAACAAATTGTTAATATTTCTATATTTTTATAATTAAATTTAAATAAAAAATAATTTTTATTATTTTTTAAACAGTGAAATGGGTTGTTCCGATAGGCCTAGAACTTTTTTTGGAACTGGCCCTCGATCGGCCCAGCAAATGAACATCTCTAGTCTAATCCACTCAACCACAACATGTATGGTTTTTCCCCCAAATTTATTTAATTTAAAATTTTTAAAAACTTTTAGGGGTCAAATATAATTTTACCATTTTGTTTTTCAAATGAGGGGGGCCAGGCCTGTGAAAGAGGAATTGGAAGGAAAGAAAGGCAATTTATGAAACATTAAGACTGTGAAGTATATATTTGTTAAATGCATAGCAAAGTGGTTGAAAACCCTAAATTGTACAAAAAACAGATGAAGTAGCCAGCAGTGTTCTGGTTTTCCTCATTTACTGCTACACCCAAAATCAATTAAAAATTTAAGGGTTTGGATCAATTAATGTAATGAATTAATGCATCGACCAGAAAAACACAAAAATTTTGCTGCATTTCTTAGTAATAATTTGTTCAACCAAATTCACCTACACAAATAAGTGGACCCCTAAATCCAAGCCCTTTGTTTGGATTTCGGAAATTTGTAAATATTTGATTCGGTTTTTGGATTTGAATAATATTTTAATTTTAACAATTCATAATAAATTTGGAGTATAATTAGTTAAATATGAAGTCATAATATGCGAAATGAATCTTGTTAATGAGTTGTATTCAAACGAGAATTAGGGTACATTTGTTTCATTTTATGTAACAGTCTATCTTATAGTTTCATTGTAACATCTCGGATTTTGGAGTTAGAAGTTTTGAGATTTGTGATTAGCGTCTGCGCGTAGCTCAACCAATTATGTGTATTTTTGCGTTTTAGTTTCAGAATGAGCCTACTGGTTTGGTGGTTGGTTGTATGTTAGTTTGTCTCTGGGTCCCTGGTTTGTTTTACACGTTCCAATATTTCTCTGTTTCTTCTTCAGTTTTTTATTTTTTATTTTCATTTTCTCTCTTTTCCCAATTTTTTTCTGTTGTTTATTTTCTAGTGCTTTGATCTTTTGTTTCGAGTCTCCAAGCATTTTTGTTAGAGGAATTATTCGCTAAATCGTTAGGTATGAGTCGGAATTGGCGGGTTTGAGGCGTCAGTCGTTTTGGGCACTTTGATCGCGAATTAAGGTGTGGGTTTTGAACTCTTCTTTTCGTTATCCAAATACTGAATTGATTCTGTGAAATTCGACATAATGTGTGTGTTCTAAACTATGTAACTCGATGCTGAATTGTTGTGGAATTCGACAACCTTTAGGGTGATTTGGTACTTGGGCAATTGAGGCTCGAATCGGTGTTAAGTTGCATGAAATTCGGTTTGTTATGTTATGTTTCTGAAATACTTTAATTGGGGGTCGACTTAGCGATCGGAAAGCTTGATTTTCGGGCGGTTCAAACGGCCATGTACATTTGGGATTTAAGGTTTTTGGGTAAATTTTGGTGTCACACGGTTGTGTGGCCAAATTGGGGATTTTAGTCAACTTCCACACGCCCGTGTTGCATGGGCATATGGACGTGTGCATTTGGAAATTAGGGTTTGGGTGATTTGGTGCCACATGGCCTGGCCATACGGCTGTGTAACTAATTTGGGGATTTAGGGTTCCCACATGGGGGTGTGTTTTGGACACACGGCCGTGTCTGGTGGGCACACGAGCGTGTAAGACCCTCACATGGCCATGTTCACCTTGCACCCTAATCTAGCACTTTTGGATAGAGAGTTGCATGGCCGGATCCCACGGCCATATCCCTAGGTCACACGGCCATGTGCCTCCTTCCACGTGGGCATGTGCCCCTCCATATGGGCGTGTTGACTCCTACACGACCTAAGCATTTCCACACGGCCGAAGCACACGGTCATGTGGCCATATCTCTCCAATTTTCGTACCGTACTGGTTTGCGACTTAATTGTGTTTTTGTACATTCTAACCCTTGGCTAGGTCTTAGTAAAGGTGGTCGAGACTCTATTTTGGCTTGATCTTGTGTACTACTCGTAATTACAGCTAGCTCGGTAATTCGTTTGAGTGTTACTTGATGATTACGTTGCAATTGATTCTGGATTTAGACATTTAAACGTGTGCATTTCTGACATTGTGTTCTGTTTCGGTAAGTCTGTTTACACATAGGCATTCGCTTAAAGCTTCTGGTTTTGAATTTTGAATTTGTATCTGGTCAATAGGGTTTGTGTGTTTCAGATTCCATTTGACTGTCTGTACGATGTATTCATTATTCTCTGAGACTATTTGCGTACATGCGTACTTCTGACTCTGCTTAACTGGTGTCTTATTGACTAGAAACTATGTATTTTGATTCTGTACGCCTGTCTGTATACATACATTTGCATAAAACTTTTAGGGTTTGGTTGTGAAGAGAAGGAAGATTGTTCTAATCTGGCAGTTAAACTACAACCTATCTGTACAGTGAGTTAACGCATTACACTGTACTGCATATACGTCAGCTTTGCTGTGTATTATTATTTGAGTGGCCTAGTCCATATACGTGGTGTGTAGGGTTAGATGGGCCTTTCGAGGTCCTACGTGGTGTATTGGGTTGGATGAGCTTAAATAACTCTTTTGGGGTATGATCGGGGGACAGAGAGGTGTTTCGGCTGGATGGGTAGGTTTCTTTTCTACTTGATTGCATTCATGCTCATATGGTTAAGTGATTGGGTGTAAGTTTATTTGTTGGTATTCTATCTAGTTGACTTAACATGTGTGACTGATTTTGCATGTATTGAGGTGTTAGCGTAATGACGTTTTGGAACACCGTGTTCGTGATGATAAGTGTTTTGGTACCAACCTATTGACGGGTTATCAGTTGAGTTTCTGTCTATGATGTGTTGTGCTTGATTGTTATGTTCTGTTGGGACGTTGGCCTCGAATTTACCTTTTGTTTCTATATATCTCTGTAAGTATGTTTTGCTATTGAACTGCTATCTGGAATTCTCTTCTGTAAATCTGTTGTTAGTCACATTTCGAGCTCACACTGAGCTCGTGTAGCTCACTCCCTCAGTTTCCCTTTTTTAGGTATTTTCGTATATTGTTGCTGGACTCGACATGCTAGAGGTCTCGAACAACCACGTTTTAGAACTGACTTTAAAAGTATTTTCATAAATTCCACATTTATAAATAAATGGTTTGAATTGTAAGTTTTATTTTGAATACTGTGGTACGAAATGTTGTGTTATACACACGTAAGCGTCTTTTGGGTTAAAATTTTTGCAATATCAGGATTTCACAATTGAGAGTTTTTACATAACTTAAATACCGTTTGCTTTCTAGCTAGTTAAACTAAAATTTTCCTACGATCACTTCGGTGATCAATGTAACCTTCGATATTCGGTCTAAACTTTAGACCGAGTTCTGGGACGTTACATTCATATTCCGAATTAATTTTACTTGTTTGAGTTCGAAACATTCACAATATCTTATAATCTCACATTCCAAGCAATGGAAAAATATCAGAATATAGAATGTAATCTCAAAACCACTTGTTCCATAAGTTATCTTAGATTATAAGTGAACTTACGTTTTTTAATCGGTTTAGTTATAATTATATTTACTTTAAATATTTATTTGTTAGTATATTAATTATCATTATAATTATGACTTTCAAATTATAGTTTGTAATGCAATCACTTTTCATGAACTATTATAATTTTGATTAATAAATTAATTTCAACATCATATATTTACCTATTAATATATATAAATTGTAATAGAAACAAAATTTACAGTAATTTTATGGAAATTGAGAAAAAAAATCAAAGAAATTAAATTTATTAAAAAACACATTCTATAACAAGGACAAATTAGTAAAATTACTTCTAAGTAATCTTATATTCCGTCAACAAAACACCAAAATCTTACCTTCTAACCAAATGAACTAAACATGATAATGTAACATACAAGACAATCCACCTTGTAGTCTTACATTTTTATAATCTTGTTACTAAAGGTAATCTTACATCCCTTAAACCAAACACACTTTAGTGTGAAATCTATCTTGAAAGGAATTCTTCTAGGTTAGCATAGGTTATCGATCATAAATGTGTATGAATCCGAAAATTAATCTAATGAATTAATGTAATTGTTGGATTAAAATGCTCAGTTATGGGCACAAATGTATAATGCTATTATAAAATGTGACATAAAATTAAGTGATCAATTATGTTATAAGTATCATAGGTATTAAAGTGTCATGGAAATAATGTGTAGATACCATAAGTAGTATTTATAAGTTGATGAGGGGCCATATTATAAATATCCAAAACTAATTTAATAATTAGTTATTTTAAAACAGGTAGTGTTCCTCAAGAAATAGATATATCTCGTATTTATTTTCCATCCTCATTAGAGAAATATACTAAGAGAAAAAAAAAAACCTATTTTATTGGACGATCAAAACCTTCTGGACAATCTCCAACAATGAATTTAGCTACGTTTCCGCTTATAATTTTGTTCTTAATGATCTGACATGACAAATCTTGGTTTACAGTTTTAAGTTTACATCAGAGTTGTTCGGTTCTAACAATAATCACCTTTAAGAAGTAACATTTATCAGGATTAGGGTTTATATTTTAGTATTTTCCACTCTTTTCTTATCCGAGTTAGACTTTTTTGGCATAATGGCAAATTTAATACTTAACAATTAAATCTTTTATCAATTTGACCCTTTTTTTTTAGCTAAATTTGACCCTTGTTCTTTTTTAAAAAAGTCGAATTTGACCGTTAACTTTTCAAAAAGAGTTGAATTATTGTCTTTTTTAATGAAATACTAACTAAAACGTTAAATTTTTAAACATTGACAATCCACATATACTTCATGCTATTTCTTTTTTATTTTTAAGGAATTTTGTTTTTTTATATTTTTAATTTTTAAATTATTTGTTGATTTTGCATATAAGATAAATAATTTCATGTCAACATGAAGTATCGTGTACGGTCACATGGGTTGTCGTGCCAACATTGGTGAAATAACTAATATTTTAGTTAGCATTTTCATTTAAAAATAACAATTTAACTATTTTAAAAAGTCAATAACTAAATTTAACTAAAATAAGAATAATTACTAAATTGATAAAAATATAAACATTAAAAATAAATTTATTAGGGTGAATGTTGTGTAATTTATAACCACGTTTTAATGTTGTTTCCTTAGTCATTTTTAAAATGTCTTTCTCAAATTAAGATCTAATTAAATGCCATTTGGGATACATGTGATTTGTTATACACTTATTAAATACTATTTATGAAAATATATTTATATTTTTATTGGTTAATTAATTGATGTATTTATTTCACAATTGAAATTTATTAAATGATGAAAATCTTAATTATAACTTTTTGACAAACGTATTTAAAATTTTATTGATTTTTTCTATACAATATTTAGAATTACTAATAATATTTTTTCACTCTTAAATAGGAGGATAAATGTACTTTAGCGTGCTCGAACCCACGTCATCCTATTCAGGTAATAATGTCAATACCAAACAAACTAAGACTCAATTACTAAACTCCATTAATTCTAATATGAGAAACCAAGTTGCTAGTTTAGTGGCAAAAGATTTCAGTTTATTTAATATCTTAATCGATATATCACGTTCAAAATTCGAATTTCGACAATTCCCCTCTTCTCTTGTCTAAGAAAAAGAAAAATATGAGCATGCATGTAATAATTCTATAATTAAATGGTTTCAACTTTTAAAAATAAATTATTTGAACAAAATTTATATAAATATGTCAGTTGAATTTTAGTTTGATTGACATTATTCATAAGTGAATTTAAGGTGTAAGCAAGGGTTTTGGCCCTCTGAAAATGAAAATTTACTTATTTAGTCTCTTCTAAAATATTAAATTATAAATTAATATATGGTAAATTTCTAGTTTGACTTCGAAAATGAAAAAAATATTTTTAGTCCCTTAAAATATGAATTATTAATTAATAACTAATAAAATTTTGTTTTAACCTCTCAAAGATTTATAATTAAATTTAACCCTTCTTAAAAAAATTTAAATTTACTTTTGATATAATTATTACGACGTGAATTTAAATATGTTTAAATATAAATATCCTACTATAAAGCTTTGAATCCAAAAACTATACAAATACGATACTAATATGTGAACGGTCGGCACCAACTTTGAAATTCGAAAAATAACCAAAAAGTTTATAGGTGAACTGCCATTGTAGTATTTATGGTTTAGGGTATAGTACATTAGGAATACCAAAATGGTTATTAATAAATACTTGAGGATATCTAATGTCATGTACAAATTTATAGGTGGCCCATGTTCTTATAAGAGGAGCAGTCAATTCATCCTTTGCCATCATCACACAAGCTAAGCTTACCTTGTTTCATTGAGTACCCCATTTCTTTTATTTTCTCATGTATTTTTAGGTAGATATTTAAAGGGTTTTCAAGTTTAATTTTCGATATATGCTTTAATGTTTAAGTACTAAATAAGGATATATAGAGATGAATCATAAATTATTAAAAGGTTAAAGTGCAATTTTATCATTATATTGATATGTGATTTTATAATAAAAAAATTAAAAGATTAAATGATAAATCTATCATTTTGGGACTAGGGCCATTGCCTACCCCATTTTGTCTTCGTCCATGGTGCCATGCTAAAGATCAATCAGGACTCTTGATTGCGGTTATATGTATCTATCTTTGGATAGTCAAATATTAAAGAGAGAATAACCTAACAAATACGAACTAGAACAATTAGATAAAATTGAATATGATATTTAATTTTCTTGTTTTTTTAGTAATCGTATTATCAACTACTTTTTTAGACTAACACGAACATATGATTATTTGATTTTAACTTTTTGTTACTTATTTAAAAATTATTTTTATCGTACTAATAGTTATTTTATAGTAATCAATATATTTTTTAAAACGTAAATTATATAACTACATAATTACTATTTGTACTACCAAACATGATATATAAAATTAAGATGTAATTACACTATGTTAGTCAAACACGTTTAATTGCATTTTCATTCAATTACTCTGTGCTATCCAAACAGTATCAGTTGCTATATTCCGAAAAAAAAAGTTTGTACCATTTAGTTAAAGAGCATGTATTTAATACATGCAAAGTGAATTATATGCTAACACGTAACTCTTAAAATTAAATACTATAAATAATGAAAATAATTGATTAAATTTGTTAACAATGGCATCAATTTATGAACTCATACATCATCAATACATTGAATATAAATATTTAGGATAAATTATTCCCAAAGTTATTAAACTATTAGTAAGTTTATGTTTTGATCATTCAATTTCAAAAAGTTACAAAATAGTCATCCAACTATTCCAAATGTTTCATTTTAGTCATTGAATTATTTAAAAGTTTTTATTCAAGTCACTGAGTTGTTAAGTTTCTTTTTTAAAAGTTTGGCTAGAACTCCAAGTGACGGTTCGATGATCAGTACGATGGATCAGTAGTACCTTTTGATGAGTAGAAAAATATACCTTAGATCCAAGTTAATCTAACTGTCATTATTGGAGATCGGAGAAGAGATACTGAACTATAGTAAAGAAGGGGCAAGAGATCTTTCGATTGGTGTTGGTGATACGAATAGAGAATGACATACAACATTGATTTTAATAGTCCAATGATTTAGATAATAAGTTTCGAATAATTTAGAGACCATTTTATAATTTTTTATAATTAAATGACCAAAATATAAATTTATTAATAATTTAGTGACCTTTAAATATAGTTTATTCAAATCTTTAATAAAATACATATTTTATTAAATATCAATTATATTTAAATTCCTTTTCTAATACAACCACTTAGTTCAATCAATGGAGGTCTCACCAGCTTGACGTCCTGTTAGCGAATTTAAAGGGAGGCCGGCAGTGGCCTTGGCCCTCTCCTCAAAGTGGTAGAATTCTTTAGAGCCCCATTAAAAATTGTAAGAATACAATTTAATACAGTAGTTAAATTTCATTTTTACCCCTCAAACATTTATAATTTACTTCTAGTCTGGCCCTCCAAGAAAATTTTCTGGTTTCACCCTTGTCTCCTGTCCAGTTTTTTAATGGCTAGGAAGCACTCTTGCATCTCTTTCTCTCTCTCATGTATATACATATATAAAGCTAGTAAGTTCAAATTCTTACATATAATTACTCCCCCAAGAACTCAACTCATGAAAATTTAAGATGAAGAAAGGGAGGGGAGTTGGAGGAATTTATGAAGAACTTTCACCAATTTAAAGAGGGGGGGGGGGGAGGGGGTTAGATTTTGAGGTTGTCATGTTTAGTTCAATTTTAATGTTCAATAGTTTTTTTTTTTTGGTAAGAAGAGAGGCAAAATTTGGGTGCATTAAAGTGATATCTACTTGCCACTTTTAATGCTTGGCTCTGTCCTCCTTTTTAATGGAGTTTGATGAACCCAATTTAAGAACCAACCCCTTCTTCTTTAAGCATTACAATCCCCCTCCTTGCATGTCTCTTATCTGTTTGATGATTTTCCCCAAAGATCCATAGTTTTTATGGAACTTACTGAGTTGTCTTTGGCTTCAAGCCAATGTGTCTCAGCTGATAAAACATGCAATTTTAGTCCATCGTCTGATTTTCATCATCATCAAGTTGATGGTTTCAATTTTCCTTCAAAGAAAAGGAAGCTTTTCTCAGATCAGTTCTTCAATGTTGATTCACAGTTTCAAACCAGTGTTGATCTTCAAGTTAAAGACCCTTTGCCATTAGATTGGGAACAATGCCTGGATCTTGAAGTATGTTCTGCTTTTTTTATTCTCTGAATTCTTTCATTGTTAGTTCATGTTGTTTATATGTATATGCATATACTATGTTGGTTTCGGTGTATGTATGTTTTATACGAGTATAAAGTTTTTCATATATTTGGAGGATTATTAACGAATAGTCGAAGTAAAACCGAGTTGTTTCGATTTTTTTTTTTTTTGCAGTCAGGTAAAATGTACTACATGAACAGGAAAACCTTGGAAAAGACATGGAATTGGCCTAAAGATCATAAACTAGACCTGGAGCTCAACATCTCACCAACAAGCTCCAACGGCTTGGAACATTTCAATGGCAGTTCGATCTCCAGTGAGGACTCGAACAACAACAACAAGCAACAACAACATTTTTCAAGCACCACTAACATGGTGGCTTTGCCATGTTTAAATTGTCATCTTCTTGTAATCCTCCCCAAATCCTCCCCTGCTTGTCCTAATTGCAAGTATGTCCACTCTTTCCCTACATTGCAACCTACCAAGTGTCCCAATACCTTAAGTCTCTTAAACTAACACACTCGTGTCAAACTCGGGTTTAGCTCAATTGGTTCATATAACTATGACCCGTTTTGGTTTTCCTCGAGTTATGACTTCTTGAGAAAATCCTTTGGAAGAACTTGTAATGTTTTGTTCAATGTACTCAATAACAGTAAATATAATCCTTCCTTTTTTCATGTAATATATAAATATATGTATATGTATATGTATTATATTTTGGCCCTTGGGGGGCCTTCTTTGGTAAGAAGCATTAAATTTGCAGAATGAAGGTCTGCCAAAATATTAAGGCAATTTCAGCAAGAAAGTAATGAGATTTAGCTGCTCAAAAAGTTTTGAAGTACAAGGGGCTTTTAATGACCATTTTTAATGTTTTGTTACCTAACTTTATGGTACAACCTTTTTGTTTATGTTTCCAACTTCCTTATTTCATGAAATCACTAAACTATTTCTTTAGTGACATGATTTATATGCGAGTTCAGGTGCTTTAGTGTTGGATCAAGTCAGGATTTATATATATATATATATATATATATATATTACACTTGTTTAAGTTTGACTCAATATGAAATATAGATTTAAAATTTTGTTCAAATCCGACTATATTAACTTAATAGAAGCTCGTTTTAGGTCGACATATATTTTTAAAATATATTATTTTAATTTAATATTTTATATTTTAAATAATTTTTCTTTTATTAAAATTTTAAATTTAAACAACATTTTTCTAATGTTTTCATAGAATTATGGTATTATCTATATAAGTTATGGGATATAAATTTTATAATATATTAAAATAAAATAATATATATTACAAAAATATAAAACAATGCATATGCTTGCTCTACTTATAAATATACACCTGAACTTGCTCCACTTCAAGTTTTATTATTACTTAGGTCCTCCATAACAAATGCTCCATTTCAAGTTATATTTTACATAGTTCTAGCTTAATTGATAACGGTATTGTTGTCAGTGTGAGAGGACGTAAATTTGAATGTGCTGAAACGAATTATTCTTCTATTTAAGAGTTGAGAAGGGACTACGAGTAATTTTAGACATTGCATCACAAAAATATATATTATAAAATTATATAAAAAAAACTATAAAATTGAGAACAAAACTACCTAGTGGCAAGAGTTATGTAAGTTGGCATGAAACCCTAGGTTTTAAACGCTATATATTTATACTATTATTGAAGTGGTTAAATGAGTTAGTGTCATGAATCAATTAAGTATCAATTTTAGTAAGGTATTCTGTAATTAAAATAAATTATATTAAATAAACTCGCACTAATTAAATTAAAAAAATTAGAAAAATAAAGCTTAATTTTAATATTTTTATACAATTTTATTTAATATGTACAATTTATTATCTTAATGTGTTATATTTCTATACTTCCCATTTATAAAACCCTGTGTGTAACAAATCAACCGAGTATAAACTTAATTAGAGAAATTATGGAAATAATCTTCCTAATAAAAGTAACAATTCGATTTACTGTTTCCAAGTTCAAGTGCCAATACGATAATTAATCGTGACTAAATTTCTAATTTCATAAAAGTACAAGGACTTACAACAAATTTTAACTAAAACGATTAGAACGAGGAGCAAAAAAGCTGACTATAAATCCACAAACGCCAAAACCAACATATGCAAAATAATAATTTGCAGAGAGCCCCATCTCCTCTCCTGCAATGGAAGTCCTTAGTGCGTGAAATCAGCCAAACACCAAAAAACAAATTTCACGTCCTGCTTTGGATCTCCATTTTCGTTTCTTTTTTTCCATCAAAAACGACGAAGAAAAACCCAATTTAATCTTAACGATGTACCCAAAAAACAACATATTTTCATTCATATAGATAGTCCTTTAATTCAATTTGATTGTTTAAAAAAAAGCAAATACCCAAAGAACAAAACAATCCCCAGCAATGTGGATCAAGAGCTTGAGATTAATATCTATACTTATCGGATTGTTGAATTTGCTGGTGGTTGTTTTGGGTGGAATCGTGGTTGCCATTTCATTCCCTGGATGTAGACCCCATAAAGTTTTGCCGATCATCGTTGTCTCGTTTTTTTCCGCCGTTAGGATCGGGACTATGATTGGACTGGGAATTACCCAAGAAGCTACTGCTAAGATTATAACCCAGAACTCTTCTGAATCTCAAGTACTCGATGCTGTTATTCGTCAGCATAGAAGGGTATTAATTCCCCTCTCCTTGCTCTTTACTAACTTTTTAATGGGTTTTTCTTTTTGTAGAATGTACATTGAAATCTAAAATGGGTTTTTTTGGGGGGTTTGGGGGAGGGGTTAATAGGTCACATATAAAGCATGGCTTTGGTGGAGCCGGTTTGCCATGGTGGTTACTGTGCTACAAATTCTGGGTGCTTTTTATCTTATAGTTAACGTGGCTACATTTGTCTCTGAAGACGCACATTTTTCAACTAAGTGTTTTGTAGGTAAAAAAGTTGGGTTCATTCATTCTGTTTTACATTTTAAAGTAATAAGCTTAAGTTGATATTGCTTGTTCTGGAAAATTTCATATGCAATTATGCACTGTTTTTTTTTTTATTCAATATTTTTATCAATGTGTAGTAAGTAGATAAGGAATAAAGAAAGGACTTGTTACTGAATTTATAGCATTTGCTGTATATGGGAAAGAAGTTACAAACTTGAAACTCGTATGTTTTATATTAGTCCAACAAGCATTGTAGGAAGTAATGAAGATACATGTCATTTGAAGTTAATAGCTGAAGTCATAGTGAAAAAAAAATCTTTGTTATCTTTGATTAAATGTTCATTATATGCATGCAAGTCATTGCTTAAATTTCCTGCACTGGTATTAAGCCTTTAATGTTCGGGCATATGCTAACAATTTCCACAATAACGAAAAAGTAGTGTTTCATGATTTAGTTTAAGATCTCTGAATGTCTACACTGCTCTTAGCCTTAGTTTTACTACTTAACTCGTGTGTGACACATCACAATGGTTTAAAATGTCTATATGTGAGATAATGACAGTGGGAAAAGCTCACAGAAATTTGAATTTGTGAAGTTTGAATTGAATCTAACAATTAGGGGTTTAATTGTTTTAATCTTACTATTTCAAATCCCTTGTTCTTGTTGGCTTTTCTGTGTCGAATAGTCGGTCCATTTTCTTGTGGAATTCATGAAGGGTAAAAGTACAATGGAGGCCCTTGTACTAGGAGTTGGATTGCATTTTGCCCTCTCTACTAAAAAAATGGACAAATTAGTTTCTGTATGTTAGATCAAAGAGAAAATTAGTCCTTTTATTAAAAATTCCATTCATTTCTATAGTTAAAAACTGGTCTCTGTAGAACAACATGAGGTATACACGGCACATCATGCGTCGCTGTCTGGTAATTTCGTCGGCACACTAGTTTTTAACAGTACAAATGGATGTAATTTTTAACAAAAAGGACCAATTTGCTCTTTAATTAATATACATGGACTAATTTGCCCATTTTTTGAGTAGAGAGATCAAAATGCAATTTGACTCCTAGTACAAAGGCCTCCATAGCACTTTTACCATCCATGAAGGCTTTCCAAAAGTTTATATTCATTTGTTGCTGATACAACAGCTTATCTTTGAAGTTGCAAAAAGGATTGATTTTTCAATATAGAGAAGAAGAAATCTCAACAAACATAACTAGGTTCATTGAAATTCCAGTACTTTAAATTGTCGACCCTATTGTTGTTCTGTGATCTGATTCGAAGTTAGTGATATTTTGATATTCTTTGAGAGTTGCAATTTTAATCGGTTTAAAATTTGATTGCAAAAATTCTTTTTTCCTAGTTTTTGTGGAAACTTGCACTGATCTTTGGCAATGTTTTGAATGCAGGAGGGTTTCCACTCAGTCGTGCATGGAAGCGAAAAGTAATGCTTTCATTTCTGGTCATGGCTTGTTGTATTGCATTTCTACAATGTTGTGCCGGATCTGATGTCTTAAGATGGAGGTTTTATTATGCATCCCAAGATGATGCATGGAAAGCTCATTATCAAGAGATATTTGATCATGGAATTCGTGAAGCTTTGTGCTGTATGGGACGTATTGAATACTTGTAGGTATCTCTGCAATTTGAAATGAAATGAAAACATTATTGTATGAGCCATTGGATTTTTTTTTTTTAATTATTTCATTTCTTTGTCTAGAACTGTGATTGAAGACGATGAAGTATATTCAGTAGCAAAACTATTGGGCGATCTTGTTGCTTACCGTGCATCAGGGACTGGTCATTTAGAACTGTTGACAGGTTTGTTTCATTTTATGGATTGCATATCAAATCCAAAAGCATTTTTTGCATGACACATGAGAAGCATCATCTTTTCAGGTCTAGCATTGTTGCAGAAGCATGGTCAAGCCAGTAAATCCAGTGAACATTTTGTTGAGGCACCTGTAGAACACCTGCAAGCAGCTTTAGCTTTTCATAAGTTTGCTGAGGCTGCATACACGGTACTATGACAGAGCATACTGTTTTTTATTATACTTACCGTGATTTACATGTTAAATTTAAGTAAAACTTTACAAATGCAGGGACCTTTGCTTGATTTTGGAAGAAATCCTTTTGTATTTCCTTGTGTATGGCTCCATAGGCAAGGGGTTTTAACCCCGTGGACTCGTAAAAGGTTGTCAATATAAAGGCGAATTTCACTTGAGGTGCATGATAACTTATATAGCATGATCATCAATTTATGCAATCTTATGTTTCACATGTTTGAGTAGATATTTGCATGCAATACTTCTTCATATTTAAGGATTTGACTTTTACCGTGTTAAAACATTAGCTCTTCACTTCTCGGCACATGTTAATAATATCATCTAGAGATCTATTGGATGCCACTTTCTTTATACAAGTTCTTCTTTCATCGTTAGGCGTCCTACCCTCGATGGTGATAACTGGTTGCGAGGTCATGCAGCAGCATTTATAAATTTTGTCAATTTACCCTCTGAAGTACTTCGGAGAGGTCGTGTTCGTCAAGTGAGTTTACTTTCATTCTTTTGATTTAATCTACATGTCAAAGCATGAGCCACTTCTGATATGTTTATTATCATATGGTTGCTTTGCAATCGTCGTCAGGAATGAGTTTATATGTTTTTACTTCTAACTCATTGCTGTTTTCTGAACTAGAAAAAATGTGAAGCTGCATATTTCATTGTGGTTTTACATGAGCTAAGAACTGTAGTGATTGCCGTACGAGGAACTGAGACCCCTGAAGACCTCATAATTGATGGTTTAGGCCGGGAACGTTCCCTGACTGAGGTGGATTTGGATGGACTGATAAAGTTAGTTTCTCTCTCGCTCCCCCCCTTCCTTCCCTTTTTTGTGCATCCATGCTTATCTGCAGGACAGTATATGTGGGTGCCAAATTTACGTACACATATTTTCATATATGCATATACATATGGTTGTTATAGCTATGTTACTCTAACTCTTCATTTTCTCAAAGTACATGTGTTTGACACGTGGATATGGGGATATGACCTCCAAGGTCTCTCTAAATATATGGAATAATCTGACCTTACCTGTCTCTGTAGTGCGAGTATCAGACACATACCCGTATAGTCTGGCTTTGCTAAAACATCACTCTTTTCCCCTCCAAAATACAAGTAAATTATGCTATTCTATTTTGTTTTTGTTTTGTTTGCCGGTGTCTTTAACCAACGTGACATGTTTTCCACTTTGCAGTAGCAGTTGTATTCATCCTTCTGTCAAGAAACGAGTAAAATCATCTTTCCCGCACTTTGGGCACTCAGGTATAGTAGAAACTGCTAGGGATCTCTGCACACAGATTGAAGGGTATCCGGGAGATGGTAAGGAAATTGTTATTTTTACTCTTGTTTTTGTTATTAGCTCGACTTATAAAACTGTACATACTATGGTGTTGGTAAAAGTACCATGGAGGCTCTTGTATAAGATTGCATTTTGCCCCATTTACTCAAAAAAGGGTCAAATTAGCCTTGTAAGTTAGATTAGATGGAAAATTGGTCCTTTCTATTAAAATTTTTATTAAAATTTTCTTCCATTTCTACCATTAAAAACTGGCTAATTGGACAGTTACACATGACATGCCACTGTACCTTGCGTTGATGTATAGGGACCAGATTTGAACCGTAGAAACTGATGGAATTTTCAATAGAAGAACCGGTTTACTCTTTAATCTAACATACAGGGACTAATTTGCCCATTTTATAAGTAGAGGGGGCAAAATGCAATCTAACTCCTAGTACAAGGGCCTCTATGATACTTGTACCCTATTGTGTCTTATGCAGTAGCTGATCTCTATGGAATGTGAATGGTGATGCAGAATCTCAGTCTGGTGGCTTTGTTTCTTCATTGCTCGGAGTGGGATGTGAATGTGAAGGTTATAATTTACGCATAGTCGGGCATTCCTTGGGAGGTTCGATTGCTGCATTGCTAGGAATAAGAGTATGGTTTCCCTTATTTGATATTCTATTGTTTGCTTGTATACCATGCTGAATGATTGAAATAGACATAAGCACGTTAAAAAATACAAATGAATTACGGTAAACTGATATCTGACACCTTTATCCAGTGTATATATAGATACAGGTATGGGGATGTGACCCTTTACAAATCTTTCAAATATATGGAAAAACTTAGAAAAACTGGTAAAAATACCATAGAGGCCCCTGTACTAGGAGTCAGACTGCATTTTGCATGAAATTTTTAATAGAAAGGGCCAATTTGTTCTTTGATCTAATGTATAGGGACTAACTTGTTTAGTTTTGGTAAAATGCAATCTAACTCATAGTATAGGGGCTTTATGGTACTTTTACCTAGAAAAACATGAAACATACTCATATTAGATACATATCAAACACTCGCACCTAAGTACGAGTAGATCATCCACCCATAGAGTTTTGTATTCTTTGTGTCGTGAAGTTTTACTTCTTAAGATATGATGCATTTGCTTTCTCTTTGGAAATGTCTGACGATGTAACCATTTATTTCGCTGGAAAAGCTTGTTTTCTTTTTATTTTATGTTGAAGTTTCTGTTCTTGCTTTCCATGCAGCTATATGGGAAATTCCCGAATTTACATGTTTATTCCTATGGACCTCTTCCATGTGTGGATTCGGTTGTGGCTGATGCATGTTCTGATTTTATAACAAGGTAATATTCTGAATGTGATCGTACAACTGAATATTTAAAGGCATGATGACTAATTTTATCCAAAAATTTCATGTTTTCCTTTTCTTTCTTTTCTTTTTCGTTGTAAGTGTTTGAGCTTTCTGCAGCATTATACACAACAATGAATTTTCTACCCGCCTTTCGGTTGGATCGATCCTCCGGCTTCGTGCATCTGCAATAACAGCATTATCAGAAAATACCCAAGCTGATACAACATTGATTTTGAGACTCGCACGTCAATTTCTTTATGCAAGCAAAAATAACTGTATAGAGCTTGAGCCAGAACCGGCCAAATCTTCTACCAGATCAAGCAAAGGTGAAGTATTTGAATGATGGTAAAAATAACATCTTTTGCTACTACCTATACGTAAAAGTTAAACTTGTTTGTATCATTGCATGTAAAGCTATGTTTTTCAGACTCGTCCATTTTCCGAATACCCATATCTGAAGCATACCCATGTTCGACGTAAAGTCATATCCAGGTAAAAGTATCATGCAAGCCCTATACTAGGAGTCAGACTGCATTTTGCCCTTTTCTATTTAAAAAATGGACAAATTAGTCCCTATACATTAGATTAAAGAGTTAAATGATCCTTTTGTTACAAATTCCGTTATTTCTACTGATAAAAATTGGTCCCTGTATATCAATATGAAGTACACGTGGTTTGTCAGCGAAACTAACTTTTAACAGTACAAATGGATGAAATTTTTAATTGAAAGGAGCAATTTGTTCTTTGATATAACGTATAAGGACTAATTTGCACGTTTTCTTAATAGAGGAGGCAAAATGCATTCTAACTCCTACTACAAGAGTTTCCATGAGACTTTTACAGCCATATCTAACATTCATACCTGAATCCAACTCATATAGATTTAGAGTTTTACAGAAAGGGTTAACTACTTTTGCAGAAAGTGAGGACAAAGAGCAAGAGTCTTGCCTCTATGACGGGAATGACGGCAGACAAAACCATGTCGATATCGAGAATACCGATCTAGTTAATCCTTTTGCTTCGGTTCTGAACCAATCGGATGATCCGATATCTCAGTTTATGCAAACTGTCTCGAGATCTGAAAACAGTTCAGCCACTGATCCTACCGAGATGTATTTACCAGGTCTCCTAATTCATATAGTACCTCAATCACAAAACCTAAACATCCCTCTCTGGAAAAGCTGGCGAATCCATGACGACCATCAGAAATACAAAGCCTTCTTCGCAAGCCGAGATGATTTAAAAGATATCATCGTTTCTCCCAATATGTTCTTCGATCATCTTCCTTGGAGGTATACAATTTTTTACCCTTTTGCTCCGTGTTACAATATCGATCTTTTGATTCAAACCATTTGATAATTTTCGGATCTTTCCTCAGATGTAACAAAGCAATGCAAAAGGTTGTGGAAGCCGGGAACACCGCAGATAGCCCGGGTGTTTCTCACATCGTGTGACAGACATCTTTTGATGCCAACTTGGGAATTTGACAACATTGCTTGAATCCTGCAACTCGATGCTATGTACCCGGAAAAGCCTTGTCGTGCTTATCTGGAGTTGCGGTATTCGTATTTTCAACCCTTAATTACCTTCACTAGAATGTTCATTTACGTACTAAGTTGGCAAAAAGACTTCCACCCTAATTGCAAAAAATCAGGTAACTTCAATTGTTAAGAGGATGATGGGCATCTGTTGTATAATGTTTTATAAAGAAATTTACAAATCTTTGGTGTAAAAGCCACAAATTTAAATGAATTAACTTATTTTCATGTATTATTAAGCCCATTATTCATCTTTATTTTCGTGTGTTAAATCGAAACTGTAACCGGTTTGGACCGAGACCGTTTTAACCGAACCGACTTAATTGAATTTGTATAGGTTTCATTGATCTTTTCTTGATTCAACTAATAACTATAATAAACCTATTTAAATTAGGGCAAATTTTGTTTATTTTTTCTTTTTCAAATATGTCAAGATTGAAAAGCATCCAATGAACAGTGGGCATGGTACGTTGCAGGTAACCTCGACACTTACATTAATGTTTTAATAGAGCAATGTTGGAATAAGATTTAGGGCTTAAAAGTTGCTACTTCGGAAGGGATTTCGGATGCTATCAAAAGAAGCAATGTTTCGGATAACGAAGTTATGGAAGTGAGAAGTATCGGAACGGGGGAGTTTGCGTCGGTCGTGAAAACTTGCTATAAATGTGGTGGTAAGTAAGGGTACGGTGGATGCTTAAAATTAAATTTGTTTATGCGTTGGATTACCCGTCCGAAATTTGAGTTAGGTTTAGATAAAAATATTAGACCTCATTCAAAGCCTAATAAGCCCAGCTTGACTTGGCTCGTTTTTAAGTTTATAATACTTTTATATTATGTAATATTTTAGAACACATCAAAAAATAAACTTATACTAAATATATAATATTTCTCTAATGTAAACATTAAAATAATATTAAGATGACTATATAAAAAATTTCAATAAATAAAAATAGATAAATTTATTAAATATTAATATAATATAATATAAATATTTTTAAAATAATATGAACAGGTCTAAAATGAGCTTGAATTAGTTTTTTGCAAATATGGAGCAAAATTTTATACACATATTTCGAGTCTGGCTTGGGGAAATGAACACCTCTATTTAGAACTACTCAAAACCCTTTTTCACTCTTAAATAGAAAGATAAATACATTTCAACATGCTCGATCCCACATTTTCCTATTCTGACAATAATATCAATACTGATACTAACCAAGCTAAGACTCAATCGATAGATAATTAATGGATTTGAGTGTTTATTCTTAAATGTTTTACATAGTCAGGTTGGATATATATTGCTAATTTGGTTTATTGGTTATTTGCTTGTTTGCTTAACTCTTTATTTTCTTTCTTTGAATGATACAATGATTTGATTATTTTTGCATGTGTGGATTTTAAAAATAAAAATTAAAATTAAAATTAAAAGTGTCGAAACCATTCTTTTGAAAACGGGGATCGACTTTGTTTGAAAGTGAAAATTAAAACGGGAGTCGCCACTAATCTTTTATTAGGTGTGATCGGATCACCTTTGTTTTAATAAATCAATTTTAGTTTACTAAAACAGGGCCTTTGGTCTATGAAACTTGAGAGAATAAGTTCGAGAGTCGGTTACGTGCGAGGAAGGATTAGCACCCTTGACACGCCCAAAAAATTGGTACCTAATTGATTAGTTAGTGTCTTAATGTCGAAAATTAAAAATCGGGAAGGGACTTGAAATACGATCTTTTCTATTAATACCGATTTTAAAATTCTTGAATTAACTTAAATTGATTTTTTTAAAGATTTCCTTATCTCGAGATATCGGAGTATCACATCCCGTAAGTTAGGACACAATACCATGAATTCCCGAGCACAAGGTTGTCTTTTAATTTAAATTGAGTTTCGTGTGTTTTAAAACTCGAAAAGGATATTTAGCTATTTAGAAATAACGAGAAAATCGAAACCCCGTAAGTTAGGGCACAATTCCTTGATATCTCAAAATGCATAACATTGCCTTATATGGAAAATTTCGTTTTTGAGTAGTAGCGAATATGGAATTTGAACGACATACATTATTTGTTTGGAATAAAAAAATCAAGCGATCCAAGTCGGGCAAGTATGTTGGGTTAATGTATGATATGATTTAAACTAGATAAAACAAAAATATAACATAGAGTACGTAATAACAACACAAATACAATATTATACAAGCAAATGGCAATAACGAAAATACTGAATAAACTAATTATATCATACACAATGGCAATAATCACATAACATATGTAACTTGAATACTAATCATTAATAATCAAAGACAAGTGAATTAAAAATATTATAACATAAACTAAAATGATTAAAACGTAAAATAAATTTCAAAATAATTAATAAATGAATTTAAAATAAATAATGAGAAAAGAAATTTAATCAACAATGTACAAAACAATTTAAAAATAGAATATATGTACACATATATATGGTAGGTAAGGAATAAATAATATATATATAATAGACCAATATAAAAGATATGCATAAAGCAAGTTAAAATAAATAATAAGAATTTAAACAAACAATACATTAAAATAAGTTGGAATAGATGTAAAGTAAATAACATATAAAATATTTTAAATAACACATAGGTGAAATATTATTTTTTTAAAAGTTAATAAATGGATTAAATAGATTTAGGACATGGTTGAAAACGAGTTAAAATTTGGGGTACAAAATTATAAATACTGGAAAGTTAATCAGGGACCTAATCAAAAACCAAACGAAATTTGAGGGTTAGAATTAAAAAAAAACAAAAGAAAATTGGAAATGGGGGCCGATTGAATGGAGTTGCAAATGGAAAGGACTAAACGCACAAATATCCCTTTTAGGGAGAATTCACAACCCCCACTACACTCACGGTACTTTTTCAAATGATTTTAAAAAAGTTTCCTACTTTTCTATTCTGCTGGTCCCTTTTTCAAGAGAAAAAAAAACCAAAAACTCTTTCCTTCCCCCTTTTCATTTTTATTTCTCTGAAACAAACCTCTCTCTCACCAAGTTCAAGTGAGAAAGCTCCTATTTCGCCCTCCGAGTACTCGTCCCCCTCTTCTTTTCCATGGCCTAAACGAGAAACCTTAGGGGTTTCGTGGCCCTCTTGGATCGGGGAATCTCCGATGGGGGCGGGACGTGAAGAATAGGTAAGTTTTCAGCCCCTCTTTTGTCTTTTATTTTTATTTTTTTTAAAATATTTAACACAGAAAATAAAAAAAATCTAAAGAAAGAAAAAAAAAACCAAGGAAAGAAAATATGAAAACAACCTTTCTTGTTCTCTTTTTTATTAATAATCTGTGTAATACAACCCCTTTTTTGTATTTGAAAACAAAACTCCCTTTTTGTTTATTGATTTGCAGTAAATTTGAAAGGAAACTAAGAAGAAGTTAAAACGAAATGAAAACAAATAAAATGAAATCGAAGATCCACCTTTCTGCGTTTTTTCTCTTGATTGCTAATGTTTTTTTTTTTTGGATTTTTTTTGCTGGAATTTTTTTTTTGCTGGAATTTTTTGCTCTTTTTTTTTTCAAATGGGAGAATCCTCTTTTTTTTTTTGTGTTCCTTTTTCATTTCTACCATTTTGCTTGTTTTTTTATGTCATTTGCAGGTAGTGGGTGAAGAAGGAACAACCACCCATGTTTTTGGCCTGAAAATCTGGGAAGTGGGTGCCCCAAATCACGTAATCTGTCTGAAGGATCAAATCACAAATGCAGCAAAACTTTTGGGGCTAAATGTAATTTTTAGAAAATTTATGGTTAAAATGTAATTTAAAAAAGTTTATGGGTCTAAGATGTAATTTTTTTGAAATTTTTTATTTTTATTTTATTTTTGAAATTTTGGAACTTAAACACTAATTCTAGTGGACAAAAATTTAGTGCTTACAAAAATATTAATAATTAAATTCAAATTTTAAAATTTAAAAAAATAAGGAATTAAATTCCTCAAATTAAAATTAATATGACTAAATTACAAATGTATAAAAGAACATAGAAATTTAGATCATAATTTAATTAAGTTCAAGTATTAATATCATTAAAATTATTTTAATTTTAGAATTTAAAATTTTAAAAATATTGAAACTAAATTTTAAAATGTGAAAGATAAAATTTTAAAAATTAAATGTATAAATACTAAATTATAAAATATATGAAAAGGACAAAATTTTGGAATATATTTTTACTTTAACAAAATGTTTTTTTTTCCAACATAAATATAAAGGGACAAAAACCAAGAGACTACTAAATAAAAGCCAGTTAAGAGCTTTGTCGGCATTTAATATGTTGGGCTGTTGTTCCAATTATTTCAGACATTTTCATGGTAACTCTCTTGTAATTAGGGTGTAATTTAGACGAGAAGAGTTTGAGTTAGATTCGAAATTTAGAATATTATATTTAGTTCAATTTAGTTAAATATTTGTTTTTTAAAGAGTTTTTTAAATTTAAGCTCGATTCAGTTCATTTATTAATTTTTATATTTCAACTCAAATATGAACTCTATTCAATAAAAATTTAGAGTTAATAATATATGTTAAGGTTAATAATATAAAAATATGAAAAGCTCAATAAGACTTACAAGCCGTTTGAATTAAATATTATTAAGCTCGAATTCGACGCAACTGATAGCTCAAGCTACTCGAGTTCGAGGAACTTGCAGACACCTTTTCTCATTTATACCCTTACTTTCGTCCAGTTTAATTAATCTTCAACACTAAACTAAACAACCAAACCATATTTCTAAATGAATTTAAAAAAAATACAAACCAAAAAAGCACTCTTTATATTTATATTTTTATCAATTTAAATCTGATTTTTATTTTCTCTAAATTCGACTCGACTTTTTAAAATCAAATTGCTATATTTTTAATAAAAATATTGACAAAATTATTATACTTTTAACAGCATTGATATAACACTAGGTGTGACAATTTACATTTATTTTATTTACTTTGATACTTGCGAAGATATATGAATTGTTGTTATAAAGGCAGTAATTCATGAGTTGGATTGAGCCATACTTTCAAATATTTTCGTAAAAAAATTTCTCCAATCCAGCTTAATTTCGATATTAAGTAAATTAGCCCCTTTCAAAAAAAATTAAAGCAATTTAATCCTTATCAGTTTCAAAAGTGAACAACTAAGGACAATTGATCACAACATTAATATTTTTCAACAATTTTACATAAATTAGACTTGCATAATCACAAATTTAGCTCTCATAATTTATGAATCTGATTATAATTTAACAAATTTAACCCCTAACATTTTTGTAAATGTGTAGATGTAGAGGTTAAATTTGTTGAATTTTTTGGGATCAATACCAAATTAACAAAATATGAAAACAACAAGGGCTAAATTTGTTATTATATCAATCAGAATTGTGCAAATTGACGAAAGACATTACCAACATGATTAATTGTCTTTAATTGCTCACTTTCAAACTCGAAATGGATTAAATCGCACCGATTTTTTTAAAGAAACTAATTTACTCAATTTCAAAATTAAGAGGGGCTAGAGAAGTCTTTTTTACCCTAATATTTTTATCTAATTTTAGTTGGTCCAATTTGAGATCCTTTTAAAAAGATGACCACTTTATAGGAAAACCCCCCTTCAACAAGTCCATTGTATGGTCTTCCTTTTTTCAATTCAAATACTCTAAAAGAAAAATGATAACTACTTTAATGGCGGCATTGTAATTCTCCCTAACTTCAAAGAAAATGGAAGAATTAAATTTTGGGGGAAAATTTTTCTCAAATTTCTTAGCTAATGGTTTTTGGACCAAAAATATCTATGGGTCGGATCGAGTCTAGTTCGAATTTTCGAAGAAAATTATTCAAATCCAACCTTCTAATTATTTTACCTTTTTTAAATATATTAATATATTAAATTATATTTTTATATTATTTTAATTGAATAATAATTCGTCTATTTATATTATTATCAAAATATTTCTAGTTTGTCCCTCAATTAGTAAATAATCCAACTACATTCGAGTAAACCTACCCATGGTCAAGCCAAACCTAGTTTTTAAAAAAATTTCAAGCATAATCTCAATTTAAACCTAGTAGACCCAATTTCAAAAAAAAAAATTCTAAACTTAAGCTCGTATTTGACCTGATTCGATCCAATGATAAGTTCAATTGTTACATATTAATTAAATATTTTATATATTAATATTTATCTATTTTAAATAAAATTCAAGTCTAACAAAATTAATTAAAATAAAAAATTTATTTAAACTCGATCCAAACCAAACTCAACCTACACATTAGTGATTCGAGGAAAATGCCACAGAAATACTTTTTAGTAACAAAGTTGAGATTATTTTTATTTTTAGAATAATAAAAGTGATATTTCATATAAAGGATTCAATTCAAATCCGTTATAGAAAAAGAGATTAATGGCAGCCAATAAATATTTCTTTAAAATTCTATTAAGAATTAGGGCTTGAGAATCTTGAATATTTAATGCAGCCATTTTAATATTTATTATTATACCAAAGCATTGCCTCATTTTATTTTCATGCAAAATATCTTTACTTTTTTTTTTGAAATTTAGTCCCTAAAATTTATTGTTTTAAAATCTTGAAAATGTCATACTATTCCTTGCTACTTTTGCTTATTGAATGTACTTTATGTCCTTTCTATAATTTTCTAACAAAAAGAAGATAAAAGAAAGTAGGGTAAATTACACTTGTAGTCATTTAACTATTGGTAGGTTTCTTTTTTGGTCATCTAATTATGAAAAGTAATAAAATGTTCACCCAAGTATTTGATTTTTTTCTTTCTTCTCACCAACCGTTGAGTAGCTGACGAAAAGATGACGTGTAAGCTTTTAAAATTGGCATAATAGCAACTTCAACCCTTAGCATTTATATATTATGTCAATTTAGTCTCGATTTTAAAAAAAATTAACCCTCAACGTTTACACATTGTGTAAATTATTTTTTTTCAATTTTTACTTTTCTTTGTGACTCTTTCACTTAAAAAGCTAAAAAAATAAATTTATCGACTAAATTTGATCGAAAATATACCAAAAATCCAAGATAATAATCTTTATTTTTTTCTCATTCTTTTCTCGATGTTACGAGAGAGAGAGAGAGAGAGAGAGAGAGAGAGAGACCAAATTACACAATGTGTAAATGTTGAGGGTTAATTTTTCCGAATCAAGACTAAATTGACACAATGTATAAGTGTATAGGGTTAAAGTTGTTATTTGCCAATTTTAAAAGCTGTCAAGATATCTTTCTGTTAATAATTTAACAGTTGGTAACCAGAAATCTAATGCCCCTTAACCCTTATCCGTCGCCGAAACAGGGTTACGGAGCATTACCAGACATTTCAGAACAAATATGAACAATCATATAATAATATAACATAAAGTCCCTTTATTGAGACTTTGAGACCCAAATCACGAGTTAGAAACAAATAGGGACTTAATCGGAAGTCTAGAAAATTTTTCGTAAAATTTTAAAATTTTTCTTAAGTACAGGGCCCACACGCCCTTGTCTCTGCCCGTGTGGTAATACATGAGCATTTTGTTTTGAAAATTAAAAGTTGCAGGGGACACATGGCCTATCCACACGCCATGTATAACCGTATGTCTCACACGGTCTGGTCACAAGCCCGTATGCCCGGCCGTGTGGACTCAAAATGAGCCTTATTTATTAAGTTTACCAACCCTGCAAATCTTGAACAACGAGCAATTCAAAATCCAATTGTTCAATCAATTCAAAACACATTCAAACACATCTAAAACATGTGAAATAATCAACCTAATGACTTAACCAATGTACTAACATAGGTATTTTAGAAATACTTACTAATTTAATTCATTTAACTTCATTTAAACCAATTCAAACTTTATACGAAATTTCTACCTAAAATTTTGCATATGTTAAATTCATTCATACTTCAACCAAAACATGTCATTTTATAATCTCAACTTAACTCATAAACTTATATATATAATCAACTAAAATCATCTTATATCATCACTTACAACCATTTCTCAAAATGGCATACATATGACAACCTATGTACATGTCATTCCCAAAGAAATATACTTCACCACTTTGAGTTCGTGATCGGCTTTGGATGCTGAGTCAACGATCTAACTTTAACCTAACCTGCGCACGGAAACAAATCGTATGCTGAGTATAAACTCAGTGGTATTTCTATAGTTCGATTACTTTTAAAACAAAATAATTAAACATGCACATTTAATTCATACAATTTCCAAATCCATTCAATTAATCAATTTTATTGTCAATTCATTTATTTATCCCTATTAACACGATTCAGATTTTGGAGGATACATAGATCCAACCAAAACAAACCAATATGGCACCCCGTGTCTCATCGGCCATGTTGAAGTAAATTAGTACCCAATACCTCATCAAATTTATCCAAAGTAATAATATGACACCCAGTGTCTCATCGACTCGTGGTTGAAGTATCCCTGAACTCTTCCAACCCTATGGCATGCCACTATATCCGACTCAGCCCGATACAGTTGATAGGGTTTTCAATTTCAATTTCTCAATTCAATTTCAATCAAAATCCACACCAATCACAAATTCTCATAATTTCAATTCAACTATTTACATATGCTTATAAAATTCAATTCCATTCAATTCAATATCACAATATCAATTACTTACCTGAATCTACTTACCATACAAATTAAGTAATGAATTTAACAATTAATTATTAAATTCAGATTATAGAAATAAAAACCGTAATTTCCGAGCAAATTTTCGTTGACTTTGTCTTTTCCTTTCCTAACTGAGGTCTCCGGCTCAATGTTTTGTACGGAATTAAAATAAATGAAAATCATCAATACAACAAAATTTAACATTGAACATTTCAATTTATACACAAATTTTGCCTAAATTTCAATTTAGTCCTTAAATCAAACTAACTCTTTTTCTTACAAAACTAATTCCATATCTCAATTCAATTTCCACTTTAATCTAATTTCAACTCCCTAATTTCACCATAAAACCATAATTTCGAAATTCTCTCAATTTAGTCTCAATTACTTAAAACTTATGATTTATTTTACAATTCAATCATTTTCTCAATTCTAACTTGAATTTCTATCAATTTAAACCCTAATTCTTCAATTTATTCAACATGAACAACATCTAAAAATTCACTAATTTTCAAATTTTCAACATAAATCAGATAATATTTTGTTCTAAGATTCCAAAAACATAAAAATTTCAAGAAAATGAGCTAAATTAACTTACCAATTTGAGTTTGAACCTTGAAATCCCGAATTTCCCTTTTTCTTTTTCTTTCTATTTTCTTTCTTTCTTTTTCGTGCCTTCCTCTATTCTTGTTCTTCTTTTCCTTTTGTTTCTTTATTTATTTATTTCATGTTTCATTTTAATTATAATAATATTATAATATTTACTTAAATTATAAGTTTAATTTATATTTAAATATATGTATATTATTTATACACATGGAAATTATTTTTACCATGTCAATTTATGGTTTAATTCTTATTTAGTCTCTTGACTTTTCTCCATTCTATAATTCAACTTTTATCCTATATTCAATCTAGTCTACCTAATTTTTCTTAATTCAAGCTAATTCACCTAGCCAAAACCTAATTAACCATACAACTAACTTCGTAAATATTTTTAATAAATATTTACGAATCTAGTTTACAAAAACGGAGACCCGAGAATATACTTTCTGATAACCATAAATTTTGGGTCGTTACATTTCTCCCCCCCTTAATAAATTTTGTCCTTGAAATTTACCTGAAAATAGGTAGGGGTACTGAGATCTCATAGTTTCTTCCAGTTCTCAAGTTGCTTCTTCAATACTATGACTTCGCCACAACACCTTCACTAAGGGAACTCGTTTATTTCATAACTCTTTCATCTCTCAAGCTAATATCTCAACTGGTTCCTCTTCATATGATAACTCAAGTCGGATTTCAATATCTTCTGTCAAAATAACATAAGAGGGATCTGATCTGTATCTTCTGAGCATGGATACATGAAAAACATCATGAATCTTCTGTAATTTTAGAGGCAAAGCTAAACAATAGGCAACAAATTCAACTCTTTCCACAATCTCATATGGCTCAATAAAACGAGGACTCAATTTCCCTTCCTTTCGACCAAATCTCAAGATTTTCTTCCAAGGTGAAACTTTAAGAAATACCTTATCACTAACAGAATACTCAATGTATAGACATTTCAAATCTGCATACAACTTTTGTCTGTATAAAGCTACCTTCAATCTATCTCGAATCTTCTTAACAATGTGCTCCATTTCTTGAATTAACTCTGGCCCAATCATTTTTCTTTCATTCAATTCCATCCAACAAACAGGTGATCAACATCTACGACCATATAGAGCTTCATACAGAGCCATTTTAATACTTGATTGGAAACTATAATTATATACAAATTCAGCTAACGATAAATAATATTCTCAACCTGATTCAAAATCAATGACACAAGCACGAAGCATATCTTCCAAAATCTGAATAACTCTCTCAGATTGCCCATCAGTCTGCAGATGGAAAGTTGTACTAAAGTTGAGTCGAGTACCAAGTAATTCATGCAACTGTCTCCAAAATCTTGATATGAATCGTGGATCCCGATCAAAGATTACTGATATAGGAAAACCAAGAAATCTTACAATTTCTCGAATATAAACTTCAGTAAGTTTCTGGAGTGACCAATCAGTTATGACAGCTATGAAGTGAGCCGATTTTGTAAGCTAATCAACAATCACCCAAATAGCATTTTTTTTTATTTGCTGACAATGGTAACCCCGTTACAAAATCCATCATAATACAATCTCATTTCCATTCAGGAATATTAATAGGATGAAGTAATCTAGTAGGAACCTGATGTTCTGCCTTAACTCGTTGACATGTCAAGCATTTAGCCACGTACTCAACTATATCTTTTTTCATACCTGACCATCAATAAGATTCTCGTAGCTTACGGTACATTTTCATTCCTTCGGGATACATTGCAAAAGGATTGTCATGTGCTTCACAAAGTATCAACTCTTTCAATTAAAAAACAACTGGAACACAAATCCGATTATGAAATCTCAGACAATCATGTTCATCAATGCTGAAATTCTCTAACATACCATTCTGAACCATTTCTCTTTTTTTCATCAACTTGTCATCTTCTAACTGTGCTGACCTGATCTAATCAAACATCATCGTTTTAACTTTTAATTCAGCCAATAAGTTTCCATCATCATTGATACTAAGTTGAGCAAACATTACTCGTAATTCAATCGCTACCTTTCTACTTAATGCATCAACTACAACATTTGTCTTTCCCGGGTGATAATCAATAACACAATCATAATATTTTAAAAGCTCTATCTACTGACGTTGTCTCAGATTTAACTATTTTAGAGATAAAAAGACACTTAAGACTTTTACAATAGGTATAAATATAGCATTTCTCACCGTACAAGTAATGTCTCCATATCTTTAGTGTAAAAATAACGGCAGCTAGTTCCAGATCGTACATCGAGTAATTACGTTTAGGTGGTTTCAATTGACGAGATGCATAAGCTATCACATTTCCATCATACATCAAAACACACCCGAGACCATTCAAAGAAGCATCACTATAAATAACAAAATCCTTTCCCGATTTTGGTAATGTCAAAACTGGTGCTTCAGCTAACATTTGTTTTAATTTCTCAAAACTTTTCTAGCACTGATCATCCCAGGAAAATGAAGTATTCTTTTACAACAACTTTGTCATTGGAAAAGCTATCTTTGAAAATCCATTTACCAATTTTTGGTAGTAACTAGCCAATCCCAAAAAATTATGTACCTCTGATACACTTCACGGCGCTTTCCACTGAACTATTGCTTCAATTTTCTTTGGATCAACTCTAATTCCATATGCCGATACCACATGTCTCAAAACACAACTTCTAATAGCCAGAATTCACATTTGCTAAGCTTTCCATACTGTTTCTCCCATAATATTTGCAAAACAATTCTGAGGTGCTGCTCATATACAGATTTAGACTTTGAATAGACCAGAATATCATCAATGTAAACTGCCACAAACTAATCCAGGTATAGTTGAAAAATACAGTTCATAAGATTCATAAAAGCAACTGGATCATTTGTTAATCCAAAAGGCATTACTAAAAATTCATAATGGTCATACTGTGTACGAAATGCTATCTTCGGTACATCACTTTCTTTTACTTTCAACTGGTAGTAACTCGATCTCAAATTAATCCTCGAAAACACAGAAGCTCCTTTCAACTGGTCAAATAGATTATCAATACGAGGTAAAGGGTATTGATTCTTAATTTTCACCTTATTCAATTACCGATAATTTATACACAACCGCATTGAACTGTCTTTCTTTTTAACAAACAACACTGGAGCTCCCTAAGGTGAAATACTAGGTCGTATAAATCCTCAATCCAGTAAATCCTAAAACTACACTTTTAATTCTTTTAGCTTTGTAGGCGACATACGATATAGGGGTATTGATATTGGAGCTGTACCAAGATAAACTTCTATTGCAAATTCGACTTCCTGATCTGGTGGTAATCCTGACAATTCTTTAGGAAAAAACATCAGGAAATTCACAAACAGTTCTGATTTTACTGCATTGACTTTCAACAGAATCTTAATTAATAACATATGCCAAAAAAGCTATACAACCCTGATGAAGAAGTTTATTAGCCTGAATTGTTGAAATAATATGAGTTGACCCATTGCTTCGAATAACATTTACCTCAATTTTGTCACCACTTTTACTCTGAACAATGAACTTCTTTTTACAACAGTCCAAATTTACCCCATGCTCAGTAAGCCAATCCATTCCTAGAATTATATCAAAATCGCCATATTGTATTATTAACAACTCAACAAGAAAAATTATGTTTTGTATCATTAGATGATACTTCTTACACACCTGATCCACTCACACAGTTTGCTCCAATGGACTAGACACTACTATTGATACTCTAGATGTTTCAAATTTTAAATTTCCCGTCTCAACCAATTTTGTATTAACATATGAATGTGAAGATCCCAGATCTATTAAAGCATAAACAGGTTCTGAATGCAATAAAAATATACCTGTCACCACATCATGTGCATCACCCTTTTCATGGATCCGTATAACATATACTCAAGCTGGTACTCTGGCTTCTGATTGTTGAGAAGCAACATCACTTCCTCTTCTAGCACCACATCTGGAAAATGAACCACTTCTACTTGATCCTCAACATCTAAAAGTAGCCACTAATCTCTGAGATATAACAGGTGTAGCATTCTCATTTTTTGGCCAATCCATAATAAAATGCTCTGTCGATCCACAAAGGAAACACCCTCTAGTCAATTTTCAGCATTCACCTCTATGTTTTTTCCCACAATGTTCACAATTCGAAATTTCAATATCCCATGATGGACTTCGTACACTACCAGTAGAAACTGTCATCTATCTTTCATGATTTCTATCATCTCTATCTGATTTGAAACTCGATCTCCAACTACCTCGAGATTTTTTTTATCTTTTAGGTTGCAAATTCGAACTAGTAGCTCCGAAACGTTTCCCAAATGGATGAATATTTTCAAACTTTTTTTCAAGACCCAGTACTTGTTCAACCATTTTTGCTCTCTTAACCAAATCCACAAATTTAATGATTCTGTGATATACCAATTGCACCCTTAATTCATCATGTAAACCCCGTAGAAACCTCTTACAATTGTTAGTTTTGGTTGGTATAAATTCAACTGCATATTTACTGATTCGTAAAAATTCTCGTTCATAATCAACTACAGACATATTACCTTATTTTAGCATCAAAAACTCATGTTTTCTATCTTCAATGTATAATTCACCCACATACTTCTTCTTAAATTCTCTTTGAAAGAAATCCCAGTTTATCTGTTCTGTTAGTACATTTCGAGTTACTGACTCCTACCATACATAAGCTTCCCCTTGTAATAAAGAAACAGCACACAATAAACTTTCCCTGGGAGTGCATTCAAGTTGTTGTAGAATTCTTTTTGTAAACTCCATCCAACTTTCAGTAGTAGATTGATCAACTCCCTTTAACCCCAGAAATTCAGTGGCACCATACTTACGCAGTTCTTTAATTGAGGCTCGTCGAGTAATAGGGGCAGACGTCACAATAGGTACAGTTCCTGCTAATCGTTGAAGGGCATCAGCTATAACCCTAAGTAAGTGCGAATCATATCTCTCTCTAGTATTACCCTGTTCAATATTAGGTGGTTAATTTCTTACTGAATTTACACTCGGTATTACTGACTTGGTTTTATCTCTTTCATATGATTCATCATCTCCAGTATACATTTCTTGATCAGTATCAACAATATATTCATTTGACATCTTTAACTTCAAAACATAAATACACAAATATATCAGCATCCAATCTCGACTCTGTAACACCCCAAAAATATTATTTTTGGTTTTATAAAATTGTGACACACAAGTGTGTATCTGCTTCAGTGGTTAAGTATTTTGGGGGTGTGTTTGAGGTCCTAAGTTCAAGTCATGACTTGTAAATTTTGGTATTTTTATGAATAAAACCCAATCTTTGGTTGTTAGGCTTTTAAATAAAGATGGTAAGTAATTGACAGAATGGGCTTGCTAGTCTGGTGGTAAAGTGGAGTGTTGGTGTGTTTGGGGTCCTATGTTTGAATCCCTGCGTGAGCATGGAAGATATTTTTGCTCCAATTTTCTGCTGGGGATGTGTAAAACTGGGTTTCTGAGTAGTTGGAGGTTAGTGGGAGTAGTGGTGAGATAATTAGGGGATTTGGGGATTCTATCAATTTTTTTTTTGCTAATTTCGGTTCATTCAAAATTCCATTCTCTCTTCCCCAAAATTTCTTTCATCGTTCTGACATTTATTCATCCATTTTCTGCCGAATTTCACTGTTTCCTCCCTCTTTTCTTTTGATTTCTTTTATTCCCTCATTGTGTTTGACGATTGAACTCACGCGGTTCGATAAGTATTGGTTAAGAGGTTTGTTTCTTTTGTTAACTTTCCTCTGAAGTGTATTGTTTATGCCATTTAAGAGAGGATTCAAGGGCTCGTAATCACCCATTGGAGTGTTAGTTTGTGTGGGAACTGCTGATCTTCGACTTAAAGTGAGGATTGGCCACTTTTTTAGTAAAAACCTCGATTCGAGTTTGATTCTAGATCGCATTATAATGGATTAAATTAGTGTTATTTGTTCAACTATAGGTTTTGGAGTGCTCAGGAACTATTTTTGCATAGATAGAAACCAGGTGTGTACCCGAAAACGTAAAAAATGAGGTTTCAATAAAAGCTGAAAATAATTCTATCGACGTCACACGGCCGTGTGGTACACCGTGTGTAGAACATAGGCATGTGATCGTAGGCTGTGTGCTACACACGGTCTAAACCAATTTGGGTCGTATGAGCCACACGGGCAGGCCACATGAACGTGTGAGCCCATGTTTCTGAAAAGTTGTTTAAGGTTACACGGGTCGCCTAAGTCTACTGTGGACCTACTGAAGGGTCGGTAAGCGCTACTTAGACCCTTATATGAGTGACCTGTCTATCTGATTTTTGTATCGAGTATGAATTATGATATACAAATGTATGTACCGTAATTGTATAATAATATGACTTTTTTTTGGTATGTTGCGTTGTATCGGGGGTGGGTTATTGATGATATTTGGAGGAAGTGTCTGAAAGGCTATTAAGCCTGTTATCTAGCAGCTCTACTGCAAATTTCTGATTATTGTGCCGCATTTCGATACAGTATGGTGTGTAGGGATGGGTGAGTCGATTTAATCCTCACATTGTGTGTAGGGATAGACGGAGATGGTGTGTAGAGGCTTGTGGGTAGGATTCTGATTTCTGCTATTGCATATTGTATCTAAAATGGGCCACGATCCTAAATTATATTTGAGACTATATCCGAATGGGCTAAAGCCCAAATTGAATCTGTAATGGGCTTAAGCCTAGTCTGTATTTGACTATGTTCTGATGTGTTTCTGATTGCATGTTTTCTGTGGGGATTACACGCTGAGTAGCAAAAACTCACCCTTTCTGTTCAATCTGTACAGGTAATCCTCAGACTTGACGGATCAGTGCAGCGGAGGACTCGACGGTGGCCACACGTAAATTTTATGCTATTTCTGTTAATTTCAGATTTTATTACTTATTTGGGAGTTTGATGTAACTTATGGACTTTGGACTGCCTCACTTTAAATTTTTGGTTTCTTAGTTGGTTTTATGATTATTACTGCTAGGCATGATAAAACTCATTTTTTCACTAAGATCAAACGGTTTTTCTAGAATAAATATTTTTTTCAAAGCTTCCGCTAAAAGATATGGTGTTAGACATAATGAAAAACATGTGCTTTATTTCGAATTAAAATAAAGACTAATTAACTGAAACGGTTTTAACTCGACAAACTCGTTTTTAAATTCCATTTCATGTGACATCACCAGATTCGGCCATAACGTCTAGGCCAGATTTTGGGTGTTACAGACTCAATTTGACTCAATTATGACATTTACCTCTGGACTAAATTCTGAGCTTAATTTAGTTTGAGAATCGGGTGAACTTGAATAGCTTTGATACCACTAAATGTAACACCCTTTAACCCTTATCCGTCGTAGAAATAGGGTTACGGAGCATTACCGGACATTTCAGAACAAATATGAACAATCATATAATAATATAACATAAACATCATAATTTAATCATAATGTCCCTTTATGGAGCCTTTAAGGCCCAAATCACGTGCTAGAAATAAATAGGAACTTAATCGAAAGTCTAGAATATTTTTTATAAAATTTCAATTTTTTTCCTAAGTACAAGGCTCACACGTCCGTGTGGTCTAAGGACACGCCCGTGTGACGCTAACTCGCGTGTGCTTCAAGTCGTGTTCTACCCCCTATAACTCTGACTTATTCACACGGCCAAGTTACACACCTGTGTGCTAGACCGTGTTCCTCACACAACTAAGACACACGCCCGTGTCTCTGCCCGTGTGGTAATACATGAGCATTCTATTTTGAAAATTAAAAGTTGCAGGGAACACACGGCCTATCCACACGCCCATGTATAAGCTGTGTGTCTTACACGGTGGTCACACGCCCATGTGCCAGGCCGTTTGGACTCAAAATGAGCCTTATTTATCAAGTTTACCAACCCTACAAATCTTGAACAACAAGCAACTCAAAATCTAATTGTTTAATCAATTCAAAACACATTCAAACACATCTAAAACATGTCAAATAATCAACCTAATGACTTAACTAATGTACCAACATAGGTATTTTAGAAATACTTACTAATTTAATTCATTTAACTTCATTTAAACCAATTCAAACTTTATAACAAAATTCAACCTAAAATTTTGCATATGTTAAATTCATTCATACTTCAACCAAAACATGTCATTTTATAATCTCAACATAACTCATAAACTTATACATATAATCAACTAAAATCATCTTATATCATCACTTACAACCATTTCTCAAAAGACATACATATGACAACCTAGTTACATGTCATTACCAAAGAAATATACTTCACCACTTTGTGATCGGCTTTGGATGCTAAGTCAATGATCTGACTTTAACCTAACCTGCGCACGGAAATAAACCGTACGCTAAGTATAAACTCAGCGGTATTTCTATAATCTGAATACTTTTAAAACAAAATAATTAAACATGCAAATTTAATTCATATAATTTCCAAATCTATTCAATTAATCAATTCACATATAAATACTCAGCGGTATTTCTATAATCCGAATACTTTTAAAACAAAATAATTAAACATGCACATTTAATTCATATAATTTCCAAATCCATTCAATTAATCAATTCACATATAAATCATTTATCACACATTTAATTCTCATCAATAGCTATTTTAAATAGCTTTTCTCACTTTGAATTTACATATGATTTGGCAATAACAATACTAATTTCATGAACCCTTGGTTCATGCATTTCATTTATACAATTCAATTTAATGTCCAATTTCAAATTCATATTCAATATCATTCAATATCAATTTTATTGTCAATTCATTTATTTATCCCTATTAATACGACTCAGACTTTGGCGGATACACGGATCTAACCAAAACACACCAGTATGGCACCCAACGTCTCATCGGCTATGCCGAAGTAAATTGGTACCCAGTACCTCATCGAATTTATCCGAAGTAATAATATGACACCTAGTGTCTCATCGACTCGTGGTCAAAGTATCTCTAAACTCTTCCAATCCTATAGCATGCTAACTATATCCAACTCAGCCCGATACAATTAATAGGATTTTCAATTTCAATTTCAATTTCAATTTCTCAATTCTAAATTCAATTTTAATCAAAATGCACACCAATCACAAATTCTCATAATTTCAATTCAACTATTTACATATGCTTATAAAATTCAATCTCGTTCAATTCAATATCACAATATCAATTACTTACCTGAATCTACTTACCATACTCATTAAGTAATAAATTCAACAATTAATTATTAAATTCGAATTATAGGAATACAAACCGTAATTTTCGAGCTAATCTTCGTTGACTTTGTCTTTAATTTCCTTTCCTAGCTGAGGTCTCCGACTCAACGTTTGCTACAGAATTAAAATAATTGAAAATCATGAATACAACACAATTTATCATTGAATATTTTAATTTATACATAACTTTTGCCTAAATTCCAATTTAGTCCTTAAATCAAACTAACTCTTTCTCTTACAAAACTAATTTCATATCTCAATTCAATTTCCACTTTAATCTAATTTCAACTCCCTAATTTCACCATAAAACCCTAATTTTGAAATTCTCTCAATTTAGTCTCAATTACTTAAAACTTATGATTTATTTTACAATTCAATCGTTTTCTCAATTCTAACTTGAAATTCTATCAATTTAACCCCTAATTCTTCAATTTATTCAACATGAACAACATCTAAAAACTCACTAATTTTCAAATTTTCAACATAAATTAAATAGTATTTTGTTTTAGGATTCTGAAAACATAAAAATGTCAAGAAAATGAGCTAAATTAACTTACCAATTTAAGTTTGAACCTTGAAATCCCTAATTTCCCTTTTTCTTCTTTTTTCTATTTTCTTTCTTTCTTTTTCTTGCCTTCCTCTGTTCTTGTTCTTCTTTTTCTTTTGTTTATTTATTTATTTATTTCATGTTTCATTTTAATTATAATAATATTATAATATTTACTTAAATTATAAGTAAGTTTAATTTATTTTTAAATATATGTATATTATTTATACACATGGAAATTATTTTTACCACACACATGTTAATTTATGGTTTAATTGCTTATTTAGTCCATTGACTTTTCTCCATTCTATAATTCAATTTTTACCCTATATTCAATCTAGTCCTTATACCTAATTACTCTTAATTCAAGCTAATTCACCTAGCCAAAACCTAATTAACCACACAACTAACTTCGTAAATATTTTTAATAATTATTTACGAATCCGATTTACAAAAATGGAGACCCAAAAATACACTTTTCGATAACCGTAAATTTCGAGTCGTTACATAAAATTTACTAATAGTTGGGTGACTACCAATATAATTACCCAAGAAAATATTACAAATGTTGGGATTTGATTTTTAAATTAATTCAAATTATTTGAGTTACGGGTGATGATGGGTTGAGCCAAAAAGACACTTAAGGATTTTTTTTACTAAATTCAGTTAAGGAAATATTTGCAAATGCTAAGGCTTTAGGATCATGATGTCTTAAGTTCAAATTTTGATCATGTTTGAGCGTCTCAAATTCATTATGGTTTTAAAGCTCGCTACTTGTTGATCCTTTCTAAACTATTCTAGTTTGATTTTGTATATTAAACTGATTGCACTTTGTAGTGTTTCGTTCTAGTTATAGTTCAATTAGATATGCATTGCTTGTAATTCCAAACTTCAAAAAAATTTACCACAACTTCTTAACATGGCTCAAACAACATCATCAAGGGATCTATGCAATCCATAGAAAATATATATACAGAGCAAAGAACTTATGACAACATATGTCAATCTATCACATTTCAAACATTTTATTTGGTCTCATCCAAGTCGACTCCAACAATATTTTAAGCTAACACATGTCACCCTATCACTGCATGCATTCAGGGTAAAAACAACTCAATAATTGAGATCTATATCAAACCCCCATTCCCCAATAAATACCCTCATCAAGGTAAGGGAAGAGCAAGCTAACTTTATAAAAACTCTTCTTCATGATGTCTCCAATATAACGATTCTCTACACCATTACATCCCACAATACAAACCATCACTACAAACTACATCTACATTTTGCATTGTAACACTAACAATTAATTAGAGCCAAAATGTAGCCACTTTTAAACTATAGAATCTATGGGCTAATCTTTAAAATAGTTTGGGGGTATATTTGGGCACAATTTATTGATTTATATTTGAAAATATATGTTAATTTAAGTAATATTTTCAAAATAGAAGAAACCCAGAATAAATAAATAAATGAAGTCCATAACAAAAAATAAATAAATATTCGTTCTCAAAATAGAAAAAAATTATTTGCTCTGAAAGAAAGAGTTTTATTTAAATATTATTTCAATTTGAATAAAATTAATTTTAACATTACAATGAATAAATATTTATAATAAAATAAAAAGTAAAATTTAAGTTTGAAAATCGATTCAATTATTATTTTTAAATAATTTTTAATAAGTGAAGTTTTAATCAAAATCACATGCCCATCCCATGTTCATTAGCAATTTTGGTAAGAACTTGAAGGGAAAAAAGAAAGATAATTTTGAGAACAATTGATAATAAAGGTAAAGATAGTATAGTGAAAGGTGTATTTCGTTTTATAATATTTTAGTCAATTTATTTTTAAATTTTAAAATTGAGGTCCTATTATTAACACTATTAAATTTTTTGTTAAATTTAAGTTAATTACAACATATTATTTTAATTATATAACTACTAAATAAATATTTTTTTATTTTAAAATATCAACAATAAATCTAACAAAAAAATAATATTAACAGTTGAAGCTGAATTTTAAAATCTAAAAAAAACTAAATTTCTAATTTTCAAAAATACTGGTTGTATACACAAATTTCTAACCTACATATTTCTATGGAAGGCTGTGGGCTAGCAAGAGAATCCAAAGAAGAGTCAAATCCTGGGCACCATACAGGAGAGGAACCAACTGTGAAACCTCCCGAAAGTAAACTGATGTTTATCCACTCACTAAACTCGAGGTTACAACATCCCATAATGTTAAACACGCTATAAATACAATATAAAAAAATCAAAATTTACCTAATACAAGTAAACTATTATTATATAGATTTTTAATTTTTATCTATACTTAGTATAAATCCTCTTATCAAATTGATATTACGAATTAATTGAATAACAATTTAATTGAAAAAGGAAGAAAACACTCCCATTTTACAAAATAAAATTATATTATTTTAAAAATATTTTTGTCAGTTACATCATTTATATTAAACATATACATATAAAAAGATTTAAACCCATACCTTTTTAGTGTTCAAAATTTATATTCAAATTTTTATGAATATATTTATTAAATAATTTTATTTTTCACTAGAGGTGTCTATGGGCCCTAATAAAATTTTAAATCCGTTTGATATGCTTGGGCACAATTCGAAAAATGGGCCTAAAATTTTACCCAAGTCTGACTCAGATAAAAAATGTTAAAACTCGAGTACAGCTCGACTTGCCCTATTAAAATTTTTTATATAAAAATTTTTGAAAAAATTAATACATCAAAAACACTGAAAATATTAAAATAAATGTTTTCCAATAAATTGAAAACAAATTTTTTAAAAAAAATTATATTTAAATAACACAAAGATAAGTGCAACTTAACAGGTAAATGCCTCTAAAATAGTAGCAAAATTAACAATAAAATAAAAGTTATACAATATCTAAAAAATAACAACAGATCAAAAAACTTACATGAGGCCGAACACATTTTCTAAACATGCCTTATTTTTTTACTTGAATCTATATTCCGAACTTACATTTTTACTCAAATATTCAAATTTTTCAATCGATATTGGACAATTCTATTTTTTTCACCTGATAATATTTGTATTACTATAGAGATTTATATAATGATATGTTAGATATGGTTAATGAATATGAGAGACATGAAACATGATGTAATCTTTGTTAATGATAATGAAATCTAGGATTATAAGCATGTGAAAAAAAAATAATTAATAGAAAAGGGAAACTTTGAGAATGGCCAAATTTAGGCAAAACGTCAAACACCGCGTTGAATTTCAACAACTTAATTCATTAATATTAAAACTCAAAGCAAAAGTGTCCAGTCAAATCAAGTAAGCCAACAATAATTGGTGGTCTGTGTGTGTACTTATTTTACTACAAAAATTTTAATTACCCCTTTTTTTTCTTACACCAATACCTTAATTGTCGGCTAAATTCCAAACCTTTTGCTTTGTATTTTTTTTTTCAATTTTTTAAAACTATTTTAACAAAATTTCGTCCCTAGTTATCCATATTTTCCGACCATATTTTTTAGTTATATTTATTAAATAATTTTATATTTGATTTTCATACCTTATCCAAAAGAAACAGAGTTTAGGATGGTAAAACTCGAATTAATTTATCGAGTTTATATTAATGTGTTTGAAATAGAGGGAGTTTTAAAAGGAAATGAATGCACGACGATAGAATAGGGCACTTACAATAAATGCTTCCTCTATCCAGTCTTGTCTCGATATTTAAAAGGCGTTAACACTTAACGTTTATATTTTGTCAATTTTGTCTTTATTTTTTAGCTAAATTTGAACATCAACGTTTTAAAAATAGTAGAATTTAACCATCAATCTTTCAAAAAGAGTGACAAAAATATTAGCTGAAATGTTAAATTTTTAAAACATGGTCACTCACAAGGCAATCCACATTTATTTTATGTTCTTCTTTCATTTTTTTAATATTTTTTATGAATTTTAAATTATTTGTTGACGTGGCATATAAGACAAATAGTGCAATGCAGGTTGCCATGTCAACATTGTTAAAAAATAATATTTTAGTCAACATTTCTATTAAAGAAAAGTAATTTGACTCTTTTTTAAAAGTTAATGGCTAAATTTAGCTCAAAATAAAGAGAACAAAGATAAAATTAACAAAAAGTATAAACGTTATGGATTATATATATTGAAATTAGGTTAAAACTTACTACAAGTTCTTGTACCATACCGAAAAGTTCATTTTAACTCTACCATTAAAATAAGCATTTTAGTTTTTATATGTTTCAAAATCAAACATTTTAGTGTTCGCACATTAACTTTATCGTTAATGGGATGGCGTGACTAAATGGTAGCTGATGTGATTTTAAATTAATTACTAAGTTGAATTGAAAAGCTTACTTGCATTTGAATATTAATTTTTTTATTAGTTAAAAGACATGGGTTTAATATTTGATTGAAGTCAATTTAAGGCACAATGATTAAATTGTTAGATTTTCAAACATACATAAACTAAAATGATTGTTTTAATAATAAATACATTAAAATGAACATTTCGATAGTAAGCTTTAACAATCAAAATTATGTTCATGAATAAATTATAAATATATAATTTTGTTGATACACGGTATCAACAGAGATTAAAATCAAAGGTTAAGATGGAGGATGGTGTTCTAATCCAAAAAATAGAGAAGAAGGCCCCCTTAAATGAAGTGCCTGAAGTTACTTAAACTATGGGTATTTCGGGTCAAATTCTTATATATTTTTAATAGTTATATAACAAATTTTATAATATTAAACTGAAAAATAAATAATAATAAAAGTGAGATAAAACAGTGTGGAGCGGTAATGAATATAACCAAATGATATGAAATAAATATCATATTTACGATTATATCAATAAATTTGATAATTAATTTGATAAAACCATATAAATTAATTAATTTATATACTTTATCAAAAAATTATTTTATTACAATGAATCCAAAAGCAATATACACATATAAAAAGAGTGGGTTTTATTTTTATTTTTATTATTGTTTGTTCCTAGTTAGTTCAACTCACTTAGAAAGCTTTTTAAGGTCAACCCCACAAAGTAACACCTTAAAAAGCTTATGCTCGTTTTTTCACTTAACACACAATAATATATTTTGGGTTGTATGTCCAGGTTCAAAGACTTAGTAAATATTTGAATAAAATATTAAACTCTGACAATAAATATGAATAAAATAATTAAGTCTGTTTAAAATATTTTCTATATTTAAATTTTAATATTTAAAGCTTAAATTGAACTCAATCTAGCTTGATTCGCTTTTCAAGTTTATATATGCTGTTTTTCATTTATTTTACATTTTATTTAATTGATATAAAATTATAATATGTTATACTATAATATAAAGATTAAAAATGTTAGACTTGTTTATATTTATAATGGTAATGAAAGAAATGTTCAGTATATAAAATTACTAAATATTAAATAAAAAATTATGTAAGTGAGCTTAAAGAGGCTCGGATTAGTTATTTACAAGCAAGCATGGACATAATTTTGGCAACTATATATACTATTATAATATTGTACATTAACCTAACTCGAAGCTTGACACGATTTAACCCATAAACTCCTCTACTTTAATATATATATATATATATATATATATAATGAGTTTGGGTTTGATATATATAAGGCAAAGGCGAATCTGACGAAGGATAAACAAGGGCTTAGGTCCTCCAAAAATGAAAAAAATTATAACTCAATTTTATCATAAAATAATAAAATTACACTTTAACTTCGAAAAATAATATATATTTAATCTCTTTAAAATTCTCAAATAATTTGTAATTTAATCCCCATCTCTAATTTTTTTTAAATGATGATAATAATCTATAATTTCATAAGTTGGAAGCCTATCTCGTGTCATATTATTAATCTCATGTATGCAACATAAAAATTTACTATCAATTAAATTTCGACCCACCCAATATGTGCTTAAAAATTATTTTTATAATAAAGTATTTAATTGCTAGATATTTACTATCAATATTAAATTTCAGGAATCGGTCAACTACATAAAACTTTTCAAAAAATGTTTTTAAAGTTAAAAGATATAATAATATAATTTTATGGATGATTACATTATTTATTTAAAATTAAGATTAAAAATTACATTTTATGTCCAAAAATATATTTGACAAAAAATTAAGTCCATTAAAATACAAGTATACATGGGTTTTAGTATATATCTAAAATTCAAATCTAAATCCAAACCTAATTTAATCTATTTTTATCTTTATAATTTATGTGATTTATCAAAATATTTTAATTTTAAAAATAATATAAAAGAGCTTAAAACGAATATGAGTTAATCACTTATAAATATGTGCGAGCTTACTACTATTTCTCCTAGATGTAAGAGATAAAAAGTTATCTAAGCCTTAAACTCATAATTGCTATCAACTGAAGATACAAACCTTTTATCAATATAGTTATGACTGAATGAATAAATACATAAATTTATCAAGTGTGGTCTGAGTTCGAAATCGCTTAATTACGTTAGTTGTTTGAACTTTGCACTATTATTGTAATCCAAAAAAAAAAACATAAATTCGACTTTATTCATCAACATAGCTTAACTTTTCAGATCATACCATTTTTATATTTTATATAAAAGGTAGATATCTATTCTTTTTACATAAAAAGTAAATATAATTATTTACTGAAAAATGTATAGTATTAATTACTACTACTATTTCTGTTAGGGTTAATATTTGATACTCGACGTATGGTGTATTTTTTTATTCCACAAGCAATTTTAAAAAACTTCCGCATGTATCTTTCTCTTATAGAAAAAAATCAAAGTTATCTACACATTTATCGTTATATCTATGATTAAATCGATTTATTTTATTTGAAGATAAAGTAACATTTAGTCCTTGAACTTAACAATTTTTCTCAACTTAACCCTTGAACCTTTTTTTGGTCCACATTAATTCATAAACTTATATTTTTCCCAGGTTTAGTGCATGTGACGATGCAACACTCTAAAACTATGTCATGTCTTAAAATGAAAAAAATATATATATATTTTACATAATGATATGTCACAACCTCATAACGTCACACCATCTCACATACCAAAACTAGAAAAATTGCTAAGTTCATAGACAAGAAAAAACCAAGGACCAAGTTGAAAAAAATTACAAATTTTAATGACTAAATATAACAGTATCCCTTTTATTTATTTATAAAAGTAATGATATGACCAGCCGAAACAATTTCAGCCTTCGAAAAACCCTACCGACCACTTAAAATATATAAAAATAAATAAAATTCCATTTTTCTTTTTATAAAATAAAGTTTTTAAATTTTATAAAATTTCCAGTCAAATGTCAAATACACGCCCAACGTGCTGTTTTGTTTTCTTTTTTCTTTTTTCTTTTCCTTCTTCCCTCAATTTCACCATAAAAGAAACACCGTTTTCATGGCGTTTAATTTTTTTCAACTTTCCTTCCTTTTTATATAAATCCCATTTCATCTCTTCCATTTTCATCCCCCAAATTTCATCTCTTTTCTCTCCTTCTGACAGTGTCTTCAAATGGCGTCCAAAGCTTTAATGAAGCCAACCTTGAACTTTAAACATGGTACCCTAAAGAACAATGAAGCTCAAGTTCAGTTACATTCTTTTGGTCAAGTTTGTTTCCCGGGAAAGAATGGGTTTTCTTCGTCGAGAAAATCTGCTGTCGTCTCAGTAGTAACAACGAAGACAGCATCGCCAGCGACGGTGGTGGCAGTGCCTGTGAAAACTGGTTCGACGGTTTTGTTATCCCAGAAATGGAGAGAAATCCAGGGGTTAAACAACTGGGAAAGCTTGGTGGAACCTTTGCATCCTCTCCTTCGAAACGAGATAATCCGATATGGCGAGTTCGTTGCCGCTTGTTATAAGGCTTTTGATCTCGACTCGAACTCGAAACGTTACTTGAATTGTAAGTATGGCAAAAAGAACATGTTGAAAGAAGTGGGAATGGATGATTCTGGGTACGAAGTGACCAAGTACATTTACGCCACCCCAGACGTCAACATCCCAATCCAGAACGACGCCGCACCTGGTCGTTGGATTGGGTACGTAGCCGTTTCATCGGACGAAGTGACGAAACAGTTAGGAAGAAGAGACATGTTGGTTACGTTCAGAGGGACGGTGACGAACCACGAATGGGTAGCCAACTTTATGAGCTCACTAACCCCAGCACGCCTCGATCCACTCCATGATCGCCCAGACGTGAAAGTAGAATCCGGGTTTTTAAGCTTATACACATCGGAAGAAGCCGAGACCAAGTTTGGCCTTGAGAGTTGCCGGCAACAGCTATTATCCGAGGTTTCGAGGCTAATAAACAAATACAAAGGCGAAGAATTAAGTATCACTTTAGCTGGTCATAGCATGGGAAGTGCTTTAGCCCTACTATTAGCCTATGACATATCAGAGCTTGGGTTAAACAAAGCTGATGATCATCGTAAAATACCAGTCACAGTGTTCTCTTTCGGGGGACCAAGAGTTGGTAACTTGAGCTTCAAGCAAAGATGTGAACAATTAGGGGTTAAAGTATTAAGAATTGTGAATGTCAATGACCCCATCACCAAGCTACCAGGTGTGTTATTCAATGAGAATTTTAGGGGTTTCATCGGCGGCAGCAGATATGAATTCCCCTGGTTCGCTTGCTCCTGTTACGTCCACGTCGGGGTCGAATTAGTCCTCGACTTTTTCAATGTTCAAAACCCTTCATGTGTTCATGATCTTGAAACCTACATCAACTTACTCAAATGGCCTCAAAGATTAGGGATTCAAAAAGAGGGTTTTGATTGGATGAACAAAGCTAGGGATTTGCTTACAAGTGCTCAAAGCCTTAACATCAATTTGATGCTATGGAAAGATGTTGCAATCAACATGGTAAACATGGTTCAATCTCAAAGAACATAAAAAAAATGTATATTTTGTTATCTGTTGTTAGTTTTGTATATTATTAACCCTAGGGCTAGACTTAAAAAGGTGAAAAATTAGCTAACTTTTACATTTAGGGTAAATATTTTTGTAATCTCTAAGAAAAATAAAGAGATTATCTTGAAACAATAACAACTTAGTGTATAGATTATTATTTAAAGGCTATTCTTTTGCATTTTTGTTTACACTTAATATATATAATAGAATTATCCGATGATCAAACTCGAGATGAGGGTTAATTGAATAAAGATAAAGGTATAAAGATGATTAGATGATCGGACTCTGCATTGATGTATGCATTTGGGGTTCAATCAATAGCTCACATGAATGCTTGATTATAAGCAACTTTTTTATTTTTGATTTAACCCTAACCTTATTTATGGTAATAGTTATCTTTCTGATTATGAAAAATTACCTTCCTTTTATTCATTATTAGCATCGTTCTCGTTCACATATTTAGAATTTAATCTCTACTTTTATTTTCAAAAGTTTATTTTTTGTATTTTCAGATTTAAAATTTATGTCCAGTTGTTATCTTCGTTAAAATTCTTCTATTAAATTTCTTGTTGTATCATTCTAAATTAATATATATTCAATTGGAAGTCATGTAACATTAAAAATAATGTTCAAAATATTGATTAGAATTTTCTTAAAAACACTTGCTCAAAGGTCAACATTTGATTAAAGTAGTTAACAATATTAACTATTTAGATTAACTAATGACATTATAAAAGTAAAGGAACCGAATTATCTAAAAAATGAAGTATATTATAAAAACTACACGTCAATCGCTAAGACTCTTAAAACATTCAAATTATATATAAGCATATAATATTTTAATATAAAAATTAAAAATATTAACTATTTCGAACTAATTAATAATATTATAAAGTGATCAAATCATGTTAAAAATTAATATATATATATATATATATAATATATATCAAATTTAAGCATATTAAAGAACCAAAATTAAAATTTAATTATTTTTTTACAATGAAAAGGAAAAAAAGTATACCCATGTGTCATTGGAAGGAAAATCCTTTCATCTTTCTATAGATATATAATTGTTATAAATTTGTAAAGGAAAAGATATAGATTGTTATAAAGGGTAAATTTTACGTGTATTTATGGACCGACTATTTGACTTCATGGATTTCATGAACGTTTTCGACGTGAAATCAATAGGATGGTGTGGTTTTATGTTGTTTAATATTAGATGTATTTGTAATGAATATATTTATAACTTACATAATATATAAATATAAAATATTTTAACCACGTCGATTGAGTATTAACTCGATTGGTATGGTTATTACTGTCAATGAGGAAAGACATAAGTTTTAGTGCTCTGAAAGCGCATTAACATCCTATTTATGAGTTAGGAGGGGTTATGGGTAGTTCTAGGTATTTGTGTAAAAAAAAACATATATAAACAGAACCTATGATGAGATTGCTCAAAAAAAGATAATTTAACTACAATTATGATACCATACAATATATGATCGAAAGAATGATAAATCAACCCTAGAATGTTGCTTTCATTGACTTTACTCGATAAATTAAAAAATTTTGAAAATTTTATATCCTCAAGATGTCGAGATATGATATTCGTGTTCACCAGGGATGAGTTTAGAAAATTATAAAAAGAAATTGGAATTGATTTTTAATCAGTCAAAATATAATTTTAGAATGATTAAAGTATAATTCTATTATTTTAAGAGAGCTGAAATACCTTTTTTTTTCATTTTTGACAAGACTAAAACTCCTGCCTGCCCCGTTTGCATTCATTATCGGTATTCTCTAGTGATGTTAGATATGAATATGTATTTATATTTAAAAAATGTTTTTTATAATATCCTTGTATTTATATAACATAAAATATAAATAAAAAATATGAATATTAACTTATTGTCCCTTAGATCATTTGGCACCATTATCTTTGCATTATCGTAGAGGACGTGGGTAGGTTGGATGTATCTAAGCGCGTTTTTTTCTTATTTAAAGATTTAAGGGTTATAAGTAGAAGTATTATATAAAAAAATATTATTATTATGCTTTATTTGTATATTTTATATCCCAATCATGTTCAATGTTTCATATTTATCTTATATTTAAAACCCATGATTGAGTTAGTCTCATTAGTCAATCGAACGCCAACTCAATTGAAAAATAGCTAATACATCCTTTTTTGTTTTACAAAATAAAATTATATTATTATAAGAATATTTTTATTTTTATATATTTTTATAAAAAGCAATAAAAAAACCCACACCATAAAATTTTTGATATTCTAATAATTCAATATTTTTTATATAAAATACTTCACTTAGAATTAGTATTATACTTTAATCATATAAAATACATAAATATATTGATAATTTTTCTTCTTCTTCTTCTAAAACTTGGACCAACGTTTTTTAAGCACATCATTCGTCTATGCATGGAGCAAGTGTGAAAATAATTGAATACTAATCTAATTATTACGTTAATTATATTTTTTTCACATTTTATCTTATAATTTCTTTTCTCAAGGTATTTACCGGAACGAACTTGATAATTAATCATCCATATTTTATAAACTCTTTTACCCGAGATAAGAATCAAATCTTCAATCACTGGTTAAAATAAGAGAAATTCTTACATCTTACTTAATTCCATGATTATATATATATAATTTTAATATTACACAATTTGGGAACAAAATAATTTTTTTTTATGTAGATAAGAATGTCTGCAATCGTGCATGCAAATTATGAAAACCGACACACACAAAAAAACTGTGGAAGAGTGAAACACGTGAAAACTCATTTCTGTCACTAAAAATTGCATTTTGTCTCAATCAAATCCAAGTGGGTCGCAATTTCCATGTTCGCTTGTTGTCCAAAAGTCTTGGATTTGTTTGAAAAAACAAAACATATTTTTTTAATATTAATATCAAATATTTGAATTAGAATATTTGGCTCAAACAATAGTGGAATTAATAATGGCATAATCACCATTAATTTGATACAGGAAAATTTTAGATTTTATAAGTAGATTGAGAGTATGGTAAATATCGTATTTTTTATACATTTAAAAAAAATTATTGTATCTTACAAGACACTTGTTGTACCTTAAACCCGTTTGTAGAGTTTAAAACACTCCACAAGCAATGTTTGAGATAATTTTTCTAAAATAATTAATAAATTGTGTAGAAGAGCATTGGATTGTGTTGAGAGGAAGTTAATTCCTTTCGAAGTGTCGTTAGTTTGAGTCGATAAATCCCTCAACGGCTGGTATTATCTCTGGGTTGAGTTGAGGTTTCCTCTTTCCGACTTTATAGAGAGCCTGAGTGCTAGAGGTAGGGTTCACAGAGTAGGAGCACCTTGTTAGATTAGGTTGTGCGCCACGCATGATATGATCTAATCAGGTTGGGAGACAAAATCTCGGCTTGTTGAGAGGTCTGTCGGCTTCGGACAGACGACATTTTGAATGATTCTCAAAAAAGAATCGATTTCCTCTTAACAGATTGAATATTTATATATTGGCAATGGCAACGTCAAAAATGACTGACTCCCTAAAGTGATAAAATTTTATTTCTGCTTCTTTAAAAATTCTAAAATTTATAAGTTAATACAATGGTAAACTGCAATTTGACTCCCTCTAAATGATAAAATTTTTGTTTAATCTTTTACAATTCTAAAATAATAAATTTGTACTTTAACTCCCATAAAAATTAATGAGTTCAATTAGATCTCACCTAAAATAAATTTATGACATCACCCTACTTTTTTATTTATACTAATATTGATTTTTCTTAAAATATTATGTATGTAAAATTATTTATGAATAAAAAGACTTTGCTTTCACATAACAAACTTGAATGATGGTAAGTTCACCTTCAATCTCTAGAGAGAGAGGAAGGAGAGAATGTGTTGAAATGGAATTAATTTTATTTTTTAAATTGATTTTTTGAAAAGTAATTATAAATTTTGTTTTTATAAATTTAAAATCCAATCAATTAAAAAATTCAATAAATTTGATATTTTAAGACTTCGAATTTTACAAGTTTAAATTTTGAAAAAAAAAGATTTTTATAAAGTTAAACATGCTATTTATAAAATATTTTTTCAAATTTGAATATGTGTTCGAGCGAAGTCAAAAGATGGTTGAAAAGTTAGGTATCTTTGAATTTGAGTTATTTTGAGTTTATATTCAATTTTGTTTCAATTGTTTACTGTTTGATTAATCACACATGGATTTAAATAATTTTAGATTCAATCTCGAATACTTTTCGAATCTAAACTTGAAAATGAAATTGAATCCAAAATTATTCAGAATCAAAAGAACATTTAAATTTAAAATTATCTAAACCTGAAAATCCAAGCCTAAATAATTTGAATTGAAAATAGCTCCATCCGAATCAATTCAAATCTATTTAAATCATTTAACTATTCATCTAAAATTTCTAAAATATATTTAACTTTTGTAAAATAAAACTTATAAAATATAAAACCTTAAAAGATCAAATTTATTAATAAGAAAATAAATTTTATTTTATTTTAAATCCCAATTTTATATAGAAATATATATTTGAGAAATAAAAAATAACATCAATTTAGAAAAAAAAAATCTTTATATGTCTTGTCATGTGGCATCTCAACTTTGCTTCAGACAGCAAGAAAAAAAGTGGAAGCTTGGCGTGTATCAAGTGCTTAATGTTTAAAGAGATTATCGAGTCAATATAGAGCTTTCTTGTTTAAGGATTTAAGTTCATAGTACAGCTTTGAAATTTATGAAGATTTGGTAAAAATGATATTTTAAAAAATGAATTTGGATAAAAAAAATTAGACTCAATTAAAGTATGATTTGAGTTTGAGCTTCAACACTTAAGGTTCGAGTCTGAATCGACTTTTTTTATATTGTAATATATTATATTACTTTATTTTTATATATTTTTAATTTATATTTAATAAAATAAATATATGATAATATACAATACTTTAATGTAAAACATTAAAAATATGTTACATTATCTATATTTAAAATTTAAATAAATTATCTATACTAATCATTTTCAAACACGAGTGTACTTGGTCAAAATTTGACTTTCATATTTCAAGTTGAATCGGGTTTAGGTAAGCATAGATTGTGTTAATACCATATAATAGTCTAGCTTGAGCTTAGCCCATGAACACTTCTAATAACAAAGTTGAAGCAGTAAGAATTTTGACATCCCAAGTTTGAGTCTCCCACTGTGTAAATTATGTGTGGGTTCTCTTCGAATTTTATTTTGATTTATATCCCACTACATGTAAGCTTTGTCTATATATATTCTGATTTTTAATCTAATTATGTTTTGTCTAATGTCAAACTTCTAACAATTTAGAGGGCTTCAAAGCATAGAAAGGAATGATCAAAATGTGTTGTTATGGGTGAAAAGAACACCAACATCCTTCTTTCGAAATGGGAGGACGGAGATGGAGCAACTTGTAAATGGCCATGTTATTGATGGTGGATTTAGCAATGACAAAGTTCAAGACAGGGAGAACTTGCTACACGATATGGAATTATATTCATTCTCATTACTATAGTTAGATTTGTTGGAAAAAATCTGATTTGAAAATTATTTTCTTGCACAACAAAAAATAAAAATTTTGAAAGTAGACCCGGTTTGTGATATTTATAACAATAAACCCTAGATCGAACTTGCACCTGTGTTTTTGAATAGACGAATCCTTGTCATTCTCGGCTTTCAACTAAACGATCTTCACTGCTATTCTCAAACCACAAACTGCTTCAAATGTGGGCTTGAACTATTCGAATCAAACACAGAATTAGAAATAGTTTTCTTTTCTTTAATGTGAAAACGTAAATTCTTTTCTCAAATAGAAACTGGCAGAATCATTATTCTGGAAAATATATTTATTTTAGAGAATAAAAATCTCTCTATTTTTTGGCAGAATAACGATATCTGAAAGTTGTATTAATAGCCCTACCAGTGTCATATATTTATAGGGAAAGAAGGTAGAAACCAAAATGAACTCCTAGTCTAACTAGGATGTAAGGGGCAGAAACCCTAGTTAATAATACTAGGGTTTGTTGTCTCACCTTATAACATAAGGGGCATTTGGGCCTCTTTCATATCGGGTCCAATTACAAGTACTTTTCGGGTTTTTAACCCAATACTTTATAATTTGGTCAAACCTAATATTTGTTTTTCTATTTCCTAAAAATAAACTTCAATATATTTCCAATTAAATAATTTTCTCAACCCAATTCTAATTCCGTTAAAATCATGACTTTACTGTAAAAAAGTATATGAGAAAATATATTTAATATTTTCGCATTCAACTGTTAGCTATGACCAAATGATTTTTTTTTTATTTTTGAAGTTCATTTAATTCAAGAAACATGAAATCATTTTTCAAGTCATTTTCATTTTCATTTTGGAGAAAGCCACATTCATTTCCAAATGATTTTATTTCTCCATTTTCATTTTCATTTTAGAGAAACCATAATCATTTCCAAATGTTTCATATTTCTTCATTTCTATTCATTTATGGTTTCAACAAGCTAGTGAATGAACTGATTGGACATATATAATTAAGGCTCAAATAATTTATAATAAGATTCAATTTTCTTCTATTAATTATAAACTCAATTAGTCACGAAGTCATTCCACTATAGTATCATAACTGAGCTCTCCCTAATAGCATACCATTACGAAAGTAACTCGATCAGTGTTCGTCCAATGACATTGTCATAAGTGTAACAGCTAAATTTTTCAGTGGTGTCGGAAACAGTGATTCGAGATCACTAAATCCGACGAGTAAGTTTAGAAATTTTAACAAATAATAATTATAGGCCAAGCGCAAACTTAAAAGAATTATTTTTAATTAGTAAATTTTGCGATTTTAAAAGAATTAATCAGGTAAATTTGGTTGAAAACGAGGTATCGAGACCTCGAATTTATAAATCAAGCCATAAATATTTTTATAAATATTTATGGAGTGTTATTAAGTTAGTATTAAAGTTTCGTTAGAAAATTTTAACGTTTGGTTAGTCAATTAATTAAAAAGGACTAAATTGAAAATAGTGCAAAATTTATTAAATTGTGATTAAATAGTTTAAGTGATTAAAAAGGAGGGATTTAAAAGGGAATTGGACCCAAATTGTATGGGCTGGACGGTTGGGCAAGAAAATCAGCAAAAAAGACAAGGAGGAACAAGGGCAAAATGGGAAATTTTGCAAATTAAACATATAAAACAAGACAAATTTGAAAAATCTAGAGATATCATCATTTTTCTTCAGAAAAAACGCCATGGGAGGTCTGAAAGCTGCTAGTTTTTCATACTTTGACATATGTGAATTCAATTCTTACCCTTTTCTTTGAGATTTTTAAGTTTTTGTGACTTTTACAATTAGGTCCAAGTGTTTAATTCATTAGTTTTTGATTTTATGAACAAAATTAAAAGCTATCATTGATAAGTGTTAGTTGTTTATTATGAAATAAAATGAATTTTAAGCTTTGATTTTGTTGTTTGATGATTTTATCAAGTAATTTCAATAGAAATTAATTTTAGGACCTAATTGTGAAAAAGTTGTGAATTAAGGTTGTGTTAAAATTCTGATTTTCAAAGATTGTGTAATATTTTAGAATGATGGTATAAAATGTTAATTGAGAAAAACTAGCTTAATAGATGGGCTAATTGAGCAAGGACTGAATTGTATGACCTTTGAAATTTAGAGGAAAAATGGTAATAAACATCTTGAACTAAAACAATATTGGACAGCAGAAGTAGACTAACTTTAAAAAATCACCATAAATTGTATAAATAGAATTAAAAGATGAATAAAATATGAAATTAAAGCTTATTGAGTCTAGTTTTTCATAGAAGAAACGGTGTAAGGAATGGATTTATAAATTATGAGATATAATGAATTTTGTGAGATAATGTTAGAATGAATTCGGGTTCCCCTGTTTTGAATTTGGAAAATCACCAAAAATTGGAGAAACTTAATTAGAGTCTCAAATTTATATGCTTAGAATCCTTAATGAGTCTATTTTCAATAGAAATCAATGGGAACATTATCCGAGTTTTGTACAGTGATATAATTAATTTTTAGTGAAGAGAGGTCAAAACTGTTGGATAGTGAAACAGGGGAAGATTAAATGAATAAACTGTACTAATTGGCTAAACCAAAAATTATTAAAATTTTATAGTGGAATTATATGTGCGTCTAGTTTTAGGGAAAATTTACCGATCTTAATTTTGAGCTCTGTATCTCGAATTATAAATAATTGAGTGACTATGACTCGTGTGAACAGATTGATGTGAGCATTAATAAGAAAATTGTGAAATCGTACTTACAAGAATGTTTTATACATTAAGGATGTGGAATGGAGAGGAGGAGGAGGAAAAATATATATGAATATTCAGTTAGCATGGCTAATTTGCATGTTTTAAGCTCATGGACTAAATTGAATAAAAGTAAAACTTTAGGGGGCAATTTTGTAAAAATGTCAAAAATGACTAAATTGAAGGGAATAAATTGTTTTATTATCTAAATTAATAAATTGAATGAAATTATCAATTTAAGATTGGGTGAAATTTGGGAAAATGGTAAATTACCAATATGCCCCTAAATCTTGGTATTTCTGCAATTTAGTTAGGTAGGTTCGGATACCCTGAATGAGCATGTAAATATGAAAATTTAAGTATTGTATCGTATTTTATATGATATTTTGAATTGAATATATGAAAAGGATGTTACATGAAACATGAAAATGAATACTAAATAATATAAATTAATTGAAATTATTCTGAAAATTTCGGTAATGCCTCGTATCCTATCCCGGTCTCAGGTACTGGTATGGGGTATTACAATAAGTTTGTTACCCTCATAAGTATCCTTAATCCATTTAGGGTAATATTCGTTCTCCTAATATGATCCTATTTTATCTCACGGTAATCATTATATTTTCCTATATGAAAAGTTAATTACTATCAAATAGTAATCCAATCATCCATTACAAAGACGAACGGCTCGTGGCCACATTTATTTTTCATTAACCATATAATGCCAATTAAATATCATTTACCCATGTCTTGGGCTGTAAATTCTACTGTTGTGAATGACGCTACATACTACAAAAGTCATACACCTAACGTGTAACGACCCGTTTTCGGTGAAATCAGAACAGTGGTTTCGGGACCATAAATCCGAGGTCATAAAATTTATTTTAATATTATTTTATGGTCTATAGCATGTTAGAATTATGGTATAAAAATATCGTTAAGAAATTTTATCGTTTGTATACTCAATTTGTGAAATACGACTAAATCGCATAAAATACAAAAGTTGTGTTCTATTAGCTAAAAATGTCAAATAGCTATAGAAATTTAAATTAGAGGTCTTTATTGAGTAATTAAACCATTAATTGAGGTAGTGGATGTACATGGATTTCAATCATGAAATTTGACATATTAGGTTGGTATTAGGTGTGGTAAAAGATAAAATAATAAGGACAAACAAAAAGAAAGCTATCATCTTTCTCACTTTCTCCTTCCCCGAACGTTTCTAGTAGAAGAAAATAGCCATGGAAGCTTGAAAATTTCAGCAACATAAAACCCTTGCATGTAAGTGATTCTTTGTCCCGTTTTTGTTGATTTTTATGTTTTCAGGACCATTGTAGCTTAAGCTAGCTAAATATGGGACTAATTTGCAATATGATTGAAAGTTAAGGGTTTTTTAATTAGAGCATATTGGTTGTTTTTGAAGTTTAATGGAAGGAAATAAATCATTGTTGTTGATTAAACAACTTTTGTTAAGTGATTTTTAGTGAAATTGTCATTTGAGGGCTAAATTGAAAAATGTGAAATTTATGTGATAAATGTGTGAATTTGTGAATTATATGGGCTGCTATGAGCACCTATAAAATTCAGCTAGGCTTAGGTGTAGATAAATTTACATGAATTTCATTTTACGAGCCCAGGGACTAATTTGTAAAAAAGGTCAAAAATATAGAGGCAAAATGGTAATTTTGCCATAGCATGAAATTTGGATCGAATTAATTAGAAATATGTTTAAATGAGTAAAATTTGATTATATAGATCAAGAAAAGCAACTTTCGGAACAAAATCGGAGAAAAGATAAAGTTATGGATTAAATAACCGTTATCTCCATGCAAATTTGAGGTAAGTTCGTAGACTCAAACTTAATTTTATTTTTAATTATGATTTAAATTAATTAATGATAAATTAGCTCTTGATATAAAATGTAAGCATATTATGGAATTAATGTTAAGGAAAATAAATGAGGAATTTATGGAAATGAATAATCAATATCGTTGGTTTATCCGACTAGCGCTGGACGCAATTATTGTTAGTTTATCCAACTAGAGTTGGGCGCAATTATTGTTGGTTTATCCAACTAGAGCTGGGTTCACAGTTATTATTGCTGATATATCCGACTAGCACTGGGTGCAAATACCATTGGTTTATCCAACTAGAGTTGGGCTCACAATTATTATCTTCGGTATATCCGACTAGCACTGGGTGCAAATATCGTTGGTTTATCCAACTAGAGCTGGGCTCAAAATTATTATTGTTGGTATATCCGACTAGAGCTGGGCTCAAAATTATTATCGTTGGTATATCCGACTAGCAGTAGGTGCAAATATCTTTGGTTTATCCAACTAGAGTTGGGCTCACAATTATTATCGTCAGTATATCCAACTAGTGTTGGGCTCAAATATAGATGGTTTATCCAACTAGAGCTGGGCTCACATTCACTATCGTCGATTAATCCGACTAGCGCTGGGCGCAAACTCATCTGCAGTAAGGTTACTTGAATTATCGAAAGAACTGAAATCTTATTTGGTTAAGTTATAATTTCATACTAATATTGATTATTTTTGTGTTTAGCTAATAAATGAAGCCTATTAATGGTAAATTGATTTACATGTTAGCACATAGTGTACGAGACAATCGCTTATCTGGTATTATTCTAAGTGGGTCAACGGGCACAGTGCTGTTACAAGGTTTTATAAGTTCAGTATAAACTAGTACAAATATGTACGCGAAATACGTGGAAATGATATACATTTATGACATATGAATTCATGGCATGGCGAACTTGATTGATGATTATGTGTTAGGCTTTTGGACCAAATTGAGTTATGATGTGCCTTGTTTTACTTATTTAAATTATGGTTAAACGGGTATGAAAAAAAAGGGAAAGATTGTCAAATGCTTCAATTAGAATTGCTATGAAAGCACGGTAAGGTATGAATTATTAGATGATCGAAATAAGCTTAGACACATGCTTGAAAAGGTGAATGCATTTAAGTAGTGTGTACTTATGCTATGATGTTTTGAGATGGTTTGTTAGTTTATGTGATAATTAAAATTTGAGAGGCCAATGTTGTTTAGGCTAAGGCCAAGATATGTTAGATTGATTAAAGTGGCTTATGATTATAAATTGAAGTGATAAGCTTTATTTTTGAATTACGAACTTACTAAGCAATACATGCTTACTTTGTGTTAATTTCTTTATGTATTTAGAAATCGGAAGCTCGTTCGGGTTGGAAGTTGGCAGAGATTTCATCACATTATTTATCAGTTATTTTGGTATTGTGGTTTTATAATCTTGGTTATAATGGCATGTATAGGTCATTTTGGCCAATGGTAGTCTATATGTTTTTTGTGTTTTTAGCCATTCAATTTGGCTTGAAAATGTTATATGTTTTGTTATGTAAATATGTGTAAATGACTTTATGATATGTGGTGTATGGTTGCCAAGTGAATGTCTTGTTTGTGAATTGGCATTTTGTGTACTAAATGGTTGAAATTGAGATATGATATGCATGTTATGTAACAGCCCGATTTTGGGCCTAGTCGGAACAGTGGTTTTGGGACACTATTTCGAGGCCAGAGAAAATTATTTTAGTATTATTTTATGTGTTATAATATGATTTTATAAATGCATGTTAATTTTGGTATATTAATTTTAGCGATTTCTAGTCCAATTTCGAAAAAGGACTAAATCGCGTAAAAAGTAAAAGTTGTGTTTTAATACCTAAAGGTGTTAAATTGCCTTGTATCTTAAATTGGGGGTCTTTAAAGTGAAATTAGGCCATTGAAAGTGTGATGGCCGGCCATGGGAGACAAAATAGTTGAAAAGTCAAAATTAGACAAAATAGTTTTATTATTAACAAATAAAAAAAAAAAAAAGCTATCATTTTCTCTTCCCTTCACGAAATATGCAGCAAAGAAAGGGTTTTGAAGCTGGAAAATTTCAGCAACATATTTCCTTGCTTCTAAGTGATTTTAATGTCTTTGCTTGATGATTTTTATATTTTTAGAACCCTACAAAGATGAGCTTTCATATGAGGGTCTATTTTGCAAAATGATGAAGAGTCTAGGGTTTTGCCATGAGAGTAAATGTGTTGTTTTCTGTGTTTTATGGAAGATTATGAGTCCTAGTTGTCTAATAAACAACTTTTGTGAAAGAAATTGCATGAAAACACCTTAAAAAGGGCTAGATTGCTAAGTTGTAAAATGAGTTGTAAATGTGTGAAATAGTTGAAATTATGAGTTGCTATAGTTATGAAAATGGTTCATATAGACTCAAGGAGTAAAGAAATGTGATAAAAATTATTTTACGAGCCTAGGGGTAATTTGGTAATTTTGGCAAAATATAGGGGCAAAATTGTAAAAATTGCCCAAGTGTGTCAATTGACTAATTTGATCAGTACATTGTTTTAATAAGTTGAATGTGATATTTTAGATGATGAAAATCGAGATTTGGACCCAGAACGGAAAGAAATCGATTAAGGGATAATTACGTCTTTTTTTTCACCTTTGTGGTATCGAGGTAAGTTCATGTGTAAATAATGTAGCATAATTTTTATTTTTAGTTATTAATGTTAAATATATGATATGCTGATTTTTATCATGAAATATATGCTTTGTGGTTATTTTCGAATAAAATGCAAGTTATGTGTATTATCTGTTAAATATAAAGTGCTAACGAGTATTGGTTTTAGTATTTTACGGAAGATGGCAAGGATATGTGTTCGAGGAAAATCCCGTTTGAACCTTAGGAATAGATTAGGATACAAGTGACATGTCACTAGGATGGTTGAGCATCCGAACTCGTTGAGTTGAGTCCGAGTTCACTTATGGATGCGAATGTTCGAACTCGTTGAGTTGAGTCCGAGTTCGTGAGATGTAACTAGGCATGTTCACTTATGGATGCGAACGCCCGAGCTCGTTGAGTTGAGTCCGAGTTCACTTATGGGCGGGTTACATGGTAGCTTGGCTACATCTGTGGCACTTATGTGCAAACTTTCCATGTATCCGAATTATATTCCGATGTGTTCAACGGGTAAAATTCTACTCAAATGGAGGAATACTCGAGATGAAAGGGACGTATTGATAAATGTTGTGAAATGGATACTTTGAACAGGTATGTACTTAACCCTCGAGTTGAAAACTCGACATAACAACAAAATGGTAAGATGGTAAATGAAAATGTGATATGAATGTCTTGGTGAAGATTATACAAACGATGTTGTATTAATTTTGTGAACAATGATCATAAATGAGTAATTTAGCCTTGACAGATTTGAGTTACTGCAGTAGTGTAACTTTGAAAATACACTAAAAATAGTGGAAAATGAGTTAGAGGCAGAATAAAATATGGGATTAAAGCTTAATGAGTCTATTTTCACATGAAAGAAACAGAGGAAGAAAAATAATTCTATATTATGTGATATTTAAATTCTTGTGAAACAGGGTCTGAATAAATTCGAGATCCATTGTTCTGACTTTATAAATTCACCATAAATTGTACAAAAATTATTAAGAGTCATACCTTACATGCATGGATTCCTTATTGAGTTTATTTTTAAGAGAAATAAACGATATGGTCGTTGGAATTCTGTACAGGGAGAAATTCGGTTCAAAGTACACAGGGGTCAGAGTGGTCATACCCTGAAACAGGGGAGATTTTAACTAATAAACTGTACTAATTGGCCCAACTAAAAATTCTAGAAAAAAATTAGTAAGTAGACATATGAGTATAGTTTCAAGAGAAATAGACGAGAACATTATTCGAGTCTTGTACTATGAGATAATTGAACTTTAGTACAGAAGGGTTGGAACTGTCAGACAGTGAATCAGGGGTAACTTTGAGGAATAAACTGTACTATTTGGCTTAACTAAAAATTATGAAAATTTTATTGAAGAAAGGAAAATAAGTCTAGTTTCAGGAAAAATTAACAGAACTTAATTCGGAGTTTCGTAGCTCCAGATATAAATAATTTAGTGACCATTGCTCAGAAAGACATCTTGTAGTGAACTTGAGAATATGTTGTAAACATTGATAAAACAAGTTAATGAGTGCTTATTGTTTTCATATGAACTTACTAAGTGAAAGCTTACCCCCCTCTTCTTTCTCATGTTTTCTAGAGTTTCCAGTTTAGCTCGGGTTGGAGGCCGTCAAAGATATTATCACACTGTCAAGCTAACGCTATTGGTGTAGTGATTTCAAGTACTTTGAGCCTATGGCATGTATAGGAGTTTAAATATTAGAGTATGTGATATGGCTTTAACCATATGCGTTGGCCTATTTTGATTATGGGGTTGTAAATCTATTTTAATTATGCATGCATGTGCTATGGTATTATGTGATGAGTTTATAATGATTATAGTATGAATGCGGTAAAGATGTGAGTAAAATCTATGATATCTATTGCATGTGAAACTGCCATAATCATGACATGTTAGGAATGTTTAAGTACCTAATTTTGCCATGTTATATGTTATTGTATAAGTATGCGTGTATCTATTGTGAGTGTGACAAAATGGCTTGGAAAATAGCCTTGTATTTGTCCAGGTTTTTGGACACGGGTTTGGGACACGGGCGTGTCCTAGCACACGGGCGTGTGCTCTATACCCAGACTGGCGTATGAAGCCTTGATGCAAGAGATTTTCTAAGTTTTTCATGAGTTCTCGGTTGGGTCCCGAACCACTCCGGATATATGTTTTGGGCCTCGTAAGCCCGTATATGGGACAGATTGTATGTGAAAATAAAATTTTTTAATTATTTGAGATTTCATGGCCCTGTTTAGTATGGAAGTGTTAGTAAAAGTCAGGTAGTACCTCGAACCCCGTCCCCGCGTCGGATGCGGGCGAGGGGTGTTACATGTTAAATTTTAGGCACAAAGTCTCCTTTATGTGTTTGACTATTTAGATAGATTTTTGAAAGTATCATGGTTGTGTGTGATCTTATAAGATGTTATAAGCTTGTTATTGATTGGTTTTGAATGTCTAAATATGCCATGTTTATAAGCACATTGAGGTGTCTTGGTTGGTCCCAAGTTGGGTGAGAAATATGGTTTGAAAAATGGCCTATTTCCGTCCACACAGGCAGAGACATGGGCATGTGTCTCAGTCGTGTGTGACACACGGCCTAACACACTGGCGTATGTCTTGGTCGTGTGACCTCTACACCTAATTAATGCAAATTCAATTGTTCACACGGCCTAGTACACGGGTATGTTGCTTGGTCGTGTGACCCAAGTCAGAGAGTTACACGGGTATGGGGCACGAGCTGGGACACGACCGTGTGCCTCACATCAAATGCCCACACGGTATGAGACACGGGCGTGTCACTTGGCTCTGTGAGCCACAAGGCCTCGCCACACGGGCGTGTGTCCCCTGCACTTAGGAGAAATTTTGTGATTTTGCGAAAAATTCTCCAAGCTTCTGGTTTAGTCTTGACTTGATTCTAATATTTATTTTGGGCCTCGAGGACCCATATAAGAGACTTTATGATTGATTATGAATGGTTCTTGATTTGAATGTGAGATGAACATGAAATGTCTGTTTGTTCGATTATAAGTCCAATAATGCTTCGTAACCTTGTTCCGGCGTCGGATACGGGTTAGGGGTGTTAATAATGCACCAGTTTTTGGTTCATTATCCATTCAAACTCAGGCTTTTACTTACATCAAAGTGTATGAGTCATGCATACATAACCCGTCATCCCCTTAAGATTTAGGTATGCCACACTATGAACATCACAAGTGAATAAATCTATAAACGGATTCAATATCTATTCTTCTTACATCTAGTCTGATGTACTATTAGTCCAGTCAGTTATATCCATGTCTCTACCTTCTAGGAGTCAACCGGTTTGCTCATTTTCGATTAGAATAATAACATGTTTATGCTCGTCTACTAATATAAGTTGTCTTTCCGTATCACAATTTGACCATGTAATACCACTTAGTATTAGTTTAAACATTAGACAATCAACAAGCAACATTTGCTTCCATTTTGCTTTGCGTGCAAAAATCATATGAGGACAATCATATAAAATATATCACTGTAATCAATATCAATCTATTTAAAAAAATTACAAGTTTACAAATGAATATACCACACTTAGGGTACCAGAATCAACAAGATTCAGACTCACTGAGGTTCGAAAGATGCCTGGAAATTCCTCTTTACAACAAGCCAATGACCTACTAGTATGGGAATTGTAGGGTTACAGGTCATCTCAGCTTCATCCCAATAGTTTGATAAATGGTTTGACTACACAACCCCCAAATAATGGAATTTTTATATTTAAACCCTTTAAAAATTTTAAGATTTTAAATTAATAAAGGTAAAATTTTACTTTGTTCTCTTAAAATGACAAAGAATTGATTCAATCCTTTAAAAATTATAAAGATATAAGCTATTAAAATGGTGAAATTGTATTTTTATTGTCGTAAAAATTATAAGTTAATTTCAACCCTAAAATTTTTCGAACTTTGCCCTGAATTATTCAATAATCAAAAATTTTAATACTAAACGAAAAAATTTATATAATAAAAATGTAGTAAATTTTCATTTCCTAATTTGACTTAGCAAATCATTTTAGATTGCTTTTCAACAACCCAATTGTAAAAATCCACATTCTAAAGTGATCACCAATCCCCAACACAATTTTTTTATATAATTCAATTTAAATTTATTATGTACAAAAATTTTATAATTAATGAATTATCATAAATTCATATACAAATTTACCAATGACTTTCACAAAATTAATTAATTAATTAAATCTAGGAAGTTTCCAAATTAATTATCAAAATTTTGCGTCTGGGTTCCATTTCAGATTTACTTCCATTAATTCCCCCCAGTTTTTGCTTTTATTTTATGAGTTGACCAAGTAATAATAATATTATTTATTCATTAAATTATTACAGAATTTGGTGGGAACTGTTGAGATTTTCTCATGATTTCTTAAAATATTGAATAAAAATTAATTAAAATTTTAACACGGTTTAAGTGGTGGCTGCTTGATTAAGTGTAATCATTAAATCCAATAAAAAAACCATAATTAAATAATTTTTTACCTTTTGTAAGATTCCGACCATCATTATAATTTTTTTAATTAACCCAAATTTAATTTAGTTTTGAAACTTTCAATGCCGATTTGTGGGACACTGTTTTTTTTAATTAATTTTTCATATCTTTTGAATATGACATCCTTTAATTGTGTTTGACATTTTTTCTGCTTTATATTTTATTCATTGACTTTCAATTAATTGTGAATGTTCATACGGTTCTACATTTTAGATTATATTGTTTAATTATTGAGGTTTTAATCGAATTAGTAATTAAATCGATTAATTTTTAATTTGATTGATATAATCTAATTATTTTTAATATTATATTAAATATGAAAGTGTATATTGTTTAATAATGTAAATAATGGTTTTTGATTAGTCGGGTTTTATAATTATTGTTTAAATTTAACATCGGATTCAAATGTAAAAATGTAATGATATGGGGATTAGAGTCAAATGATTGATTAAGTATAAAATAAAATATTATATCAAAATTTTTAAAACAATAAATTACGTTTGTCGATTGGTTTAGAGTGAATCTGTGCAAGAAGATGAAAAAAACCAGACTTAATTCATTAAAAATATAGGGATGGATTGTATAAATTAACCTAAAATTTTTGTTTGAAATGATGATTTAACGTACCGCGTCAACTTACCATTACACTGTTAACAACAATTAACGGCTCAGTGACTAAAATGTTACAAGGTGATAATGTAAGTGACTAAAACATAACACTTCAAACATAAGTGACTAAAATGTAACTTAAAATGACTATTTTAATAGTTTACCCTTAAAATCTTAAAAATAAAATGCAACGATGAATTATTTGCCTAACCTGACAAGACCGACCAACAAGCAATGCTTTGAACAAGAGATTATCAACTAATTGAACAATACAAATAATATAAATATTAAAAATTCAACCCTAAGTTGAATCTTCAACATGTACAACATTATTTACAGTAAATGTTTTGTTTCTCGACTATAATTGGTTTAAACCAACAAAAAGATGAAATAAAGTCTAAGGGCTAGTTTGGCAATGCTTTTGAAAAGTGCTTTTGAGAAGTGCTTTTAAAATTTTAGTTTAAAATTTGAGTGTTTGGAATTGCTGTTAAAAAGTGCTTTTGAGAAATAAAATGTCCATTTTAGACATGTTATTATCAAGTAACAAATATACATTTAAATAATATTTAAATTAGTTAAAATTATTATATTTTAATAAGAATATAAAAAATATATTATAATTTCTTGTTAATATTTTAATATATAAAATATAAATTTTAAATATTTTTAAGCAATAAATATTAATTATTTATAAAATTTAATTAGAGTATATAAACTATATTTTAAATATTTAAATATAACTATTAAATATTTTTAATTAGAATTTTAAAAATATTTTTTATTTTTAATTAATGATTTTAACACATTTATAATTAAGTACAAAAAAAAAAACTACTCTATTATTGAAGGGGTGAAAAAGTAATTAAACACTAAAAGTACTTTTGAGAGAGGAAAAGCTAAAAATTTTAATTTTTCCGTTTCAGAAGTGCTTTTCAAAAGCACTTCTGAAAAGCTAAAAATTTTAGCCAAAAATAATTTATTCTGTACAGTTTTTCTTCCAAAAGTGTTTTTGGAGCCAAAAATACTTTTGAAAAGCAACGCAGAATTGACCAGGTAGTAAAGTGTAGACTATTATTGCATGGTGGAGAGGTAACGTAGCCATAAACTTTAGAATAATGTTTTAAGTGAAGTAATTAATTGCATGAAAATAATGTTTAGTGGGACATGAAAAGTATTTTGTGATTAATTTAGCTAATCTTTTCAGTTAAGAGGGGCCACTTTTGCCTGCTAAAGCACAAACAAAGAGATGTGGGTAAAAATATTGGAAAATTTTTAACCCAAATATTTTTTTTTAAATTTTAATTGAAATTTAGTCTTTAATATCAATTAATAAATTAATTATCTAGAAAGAATGTTGCTAGTCCCTAGAGCTAGAAAAGTAGGCCAAGAAAAACATGTGTTTTTATTTTTTATTTTTAAATAATGCTGTGATGATTAAAATTATTTACCACATAAGAAGTGGATTTTAAGTTACTTTTTATTCTAATTCACTATGATGAGTAAGGTAAAAGAATAATAAAAAATTTTCTTAGTTTCCAAACACGCAGCTAAATATGACTAAAATTATGACATTTTGATCATTGCTTTTGCAGATTCAATGACTCCGTGAATCTAAATCTGAATTTAATGTTATATTTTAATATAATTGTACGAAAAATATTATCGATTGAATTAGTTTATAGTGTTTATATATTAAGAAAATAGTTTCACACAGTTAGTGGTGTTTAAAAAAATTGTAAATAATTGTCGATTGAGTCTTAACTCGATTAACATGAATATTGTCGTCAATGTAGGAAGATGTGAGTTTGAGTGCACTAAAGCGCATTATCATTCTATTTATAAGTTGGGGAGGGATTATGAATAGTTCTAGGCATTATGTTAAAAAGAACGAAAATTATATATTTTTAAACTTTAATAGAATCCAAATTTAGCGAATAAATTAAAAAAAAATTCAAAGAATAAGATGGGAAAAGTTGACAAGCTCTGGGATTGAATGCCACTACATCACCAAAAGTAATTTTGATTATTTTTTAAACAATGAAACAGTACATTAAGCTCAAACTTGAATTTTTTTTCAAAAGAATCAAGTCTTTAATATATCCCTGTTCAACTCATAAATACTTCGGACAATCAAAATAATTTATATGTAACTATAGTTAATATTTATATTTGTTTAATATAATCTTTTTAGGGTTAGTATCTTTCTTTATTATAATTATGAGCTTGATTAGGGTCTATTTTCTATGATGAAAGGTTGAATTTTTTAAAGTTAATGTTTTATTTATGAGTAAGTGGCGTATGATTTGGGTTGTGGGGTTTTATTTTTATTTTTGTTATAATTATGATTTTGTAGAAATTAATTTATATTATACTTAAAATTTTCTAATTAATTGATATCATGATTTAATTAGACAATAATTAAATTAAAATATGACTAAAAATCTATAAGTTAATTTTTGTATTTAAATTTTCTTTGTGGCATGTTTAAAATAGTAGGATTTATAATTATTTAAATTAAGATAATTGCTCAAATTAGTTATTGTCGTTAAAATTTTCGTCAATTTGCTAATGAATTGTGACTAAAGTTAGGGAGCTCATTGTAATTAATCCAAAACATTTTTTTTATTGGCAACATAAGATTAAAGTTTGTAAGTTTTCTCTTTTTTCTTCTTCTTGTTTGTTTCTTGAGAAAAGTAACAGAAAAGTAAAAGAGTACAATGAGGATAATTTAGACTCTTTTAAAACAATCGAACCTCACTCTTATGAACAACAACTAGTAAACGATACCTGTACTACTCCTATTAATATTACACTCGTAGGAAACAAAAATTAAAATAGTAAAACTTTAAAATTTTCTTTAATTAATATTTTAACAATAAAAATAAAGAGAAACTCTCCTGATTTATCTTCAACTCTGTGAGTTTACTTTTAATTTTCAAATTATAAAAAAAGAGAGTTAAGAATATGGTTGGAGATCATTTGTGAAATTATCATTTACCAATTGTTTGACACTTTTTTTATGACAGCAACGGCGTTTTAAATGCCAAAACTTCTTATTTCAATGCTATTTTCTCATTCACCAATTGGTTTTTTTGTTTTTGACAAATTCAACATCTTTATAAGTAAAATATAGAAAAATTGTTGATTTTGGTATAGCTTGTTGCTGAAATGAATTTGATTGTATAAATATTACTGGATTGTTAGGTCTTGATTTCACAATATGAAATTGATTACTGAGGGCTAAGAAGAACCTCACGGCAAGCAACAAGGCTGGAACCAAGACAAGAGGAACGGTGACCAGGATGTCAAGTTGAGGATGAAAGTGGGATTAGGTTGTTTTAAAAGTATCAAAACTATCTTCATTTTCCTCTGTTACTTTTCACAGAAAACAAATAAGGAGGAGGAAAAAGAGATATCTTACACACATTATTCTTATGTTGTAAATAAACCAAAAAAAGTATTCTGGATTAATTACAAAGAGATCCATAGCTTTAGCCAAAAGTAAAAAAAATGCCACATCTGCATTCCTTTAGCGGATTAACAAAATTTTTAACAAGTGACCAATTTGAGCATTTATCTTAATTAGAGTGACTAAAATGACAAAAAAAAATTTAGAGTGACCTATATAGGAACCAACACCATTTTAGAGTGATTTGCTGTGTAGTTATTCTCACGAGTTGATCGAACATCAAAGCAATTGAAAAATGATTAAAATTATATAATTTTAAGGGATAGTTTTTTTAAAGGATTTTCATAAAATCAAAGTTGATGGACTAAATTGAAAAAACTGTCAATTTATAGAACTAATGTAAAAATTCAAAAACCAATGTGAAAAAAATTCCAAATTGGGTACCTTTTTAAAAATATTTTATATTAAAAAATATATAAAGAGGAAAAATAATAATTGTAAAAACCTTCATTCATTTAGCTTTGGTCTCATTTTGGGCCGAGAGATCTGGATTTTGTCGAATTATCTGGGACAATTAATGGGCCTCGCCCAAGCCCACTCACTGTCAATGGTTATCTTCCTAAGGACAGGCTTTTGACATATTTTCTAAAGGGCAAGGACATATCGCGATCAAGAAAAGGTAAATTACAATAGTAATTTTTTTTTTTAAAAAATTCGCATAATAATATTTTTAACTTTCAACATTTATAAGTTGTATCAATTTAATCTTGATTCTTAAAGATTCAACATTTGATATTTACACATTATGTAATTTAACCTTTTGGCAATATTATTTTACTTTGGATAGTGATATTGTTTATTTGGATAGGCCAGGTCGAGCCTAAATTTCTTTTAAAATTCGAGTTTTGACTCGGTCAATAAATAAGTCTACTTATTAAATGTTTACATAATAAATTACTTTTTGTCGATATATATATAAAATCTGTAAATTTCTCATTAGAATTTTTTTACTTTCCAAAATTATTTTATTTATGAAATGTTGAAAAATTATAAAAAATTAATAAATAAATATAACATATTTCAATAAATACACAATACCATAAAATTTTAAAATTTATTAAAAATAAAAAATATTGAAAGTGTTTCAACTACTTCCTAATTCCTATTATAGGTTTGATCGTATTTAAGTTTTTGACATAATATAGTCTAGAACTACCCATGATTGGGGTGAAGTTAAATAGTATATTGTCCTCTTTGCTCCTCCACTAAATCATAGTTCTTCTCCAACTATATTACCCAATTTAACTAAGAATCAATCACGAATGTAAATCTTATAAAAAAAAGAAAGTTTATTGTTCCTAAATTTAAAATTCAACGGTCGGAATTCGCTTACACATAATCTAACGACTCGCATTTTGGCAGCTTTTCCTAAGTTTATATTTTATTATTATTTTGAGCTTATGTTAGAAGTTTCCATACCATCCAACTTGTCCTTATTTCCCCCTTTTTTTTTTTTTTTTAATTTCCTTCGTGCTTGTCTTAAACACCAAGAAAAGCCCCTCACCGCAACTGCGAAACCATGTCGGACTCCGACGACGATTCCGGCGGAGAAGAATACCTTTTCAAAATTGTCATAATCGGAGACTCTGCAGTCGGCAAATCCAACCTCTTATCCCGCTACGCTCGTAACGAGTTCAACCCACATTCAAAAGCCACCATCGGCGTGGAGTTCCAGACGCAAAGCATGGGAATTGACGGTAAAGAAGTCAAAGCTCAGATTTGGGACACCGCCGGCCAAGAAAGGTTCCGTGCCGTCACTTCAGCTTATTACAGAGGTGCTGTCGGTGCTCTTATTGTTTATGATATTAGCCGTAGAACTACCTTCGATAGTGTCGGCCGTTGGCTTGATGAACTCAAAAGTAAGTCTTTGCTGCTTTTTTCTAGATACCCTTTTCCTTAGTTTTTGATTTTCAATTTGGGTTTTTCTTAATGTTGAATATAGATTGACTATATATATATATATATAGAATTTTAAGGGTATTATTGGATTTTAGTATTTGATTTGGTGGTTTTAGGTCAAAAAAATGAAGCTTTATGAGAAGATTCATTGAAAATTTTAGGGTTGTTTTTAAAGATTCTATCTTTGATTCGTTGATTCGTGGTTTAAATAGTATTGGATCTGATGCTGAAAAATGATTGTAATGTAAGGCTTTAAGTTAGTAGAAAGCTGACAATGAGGCCAAGTTGAGGCCTCTGATCTGCCCGGTTCGAGTCTCACATTGCGTAAATTTCGTGATGTTTAAGTCTACTTGTAGTAATTCGGACTTGATCGGAAACTTTGAGATGAATTCTCAAAGAAAAAAGGGTTAGTATAAAGCTGAAAAGAGCCATAACAAAATGTTACCTAAAAGAAAATAGAGAAAAGTTGGCTAGGGACTAGTAGAATATAGGTTTGGAAAAAGATTACAGTTAACACGACATAGTATTGTGTGTTTTTATCAAATTGAATGGAATGTGGTCGGTAAAAACATAATAGATACCAAACCAAACACTATCGATAATCGAATTGGACTGAATTGAATACTTTCAATTATTTCTAGGGTCAAAACTGAATTGAATTCAATAAAAACTTGAGTCAAACAAAATGCCAATGATGTTTGAACCAGATAGGACTGGCTAGCTTCCCTGTCCGGAGAATGGTATTGAGTTGGTTGGATCGGGAACCGGTATGGAACATTTGAACTGGCTGAACTGATTGAACTGGATTTTTATTTTTAAATATATAATTTTTAATTAAACCTGTTGAACTAGTGAATGGTGGCTTGACTGGTTTGACCACTGGTCCGGTTCTAAAAACATTGTAAAATGCATTCCATTATTAACCAAATTGAAAACAAACCACATTGAGTACACAACCCTAATAGAATACATTCACGTATTACTCAGATCGAAATCGAGCAACATTCAATAACAACCCAACCTGACATTATGGTTGCAGTCTGTTTTCGGTTTTCTCGATTTTTTTAAACTTGTTGCAAGTTTCTTAAATTGTATTGCCTTTTGATAGATAATGCACCTTTTCGGATATAGATTTATTAAACTTGAATTTCCAATTTCTGTAAATTCTTGTGTTCAGTAGTTTAGAGTCGATTGCTTCTATTTTGTCTGGTTTTATGATGAGGATTCTGCTCACTTAAAACCTTCTGCAGTGCATTCCGATACAACGGTAGCAAGGATGTTGGTAGGCAACAAATGCGACCTTGGAACTATTCGAGACGTGAGTGTTGAAGAAGGCAAAGCCCTAGCCGAACAACATGATTTGTTCTTCATGGAGACATCTGCTTTAGACTCGACGAACGTCAAGAAAGCGTTCGAGCTTGTTATACGAGAGATTTACAACAACGTCAGCCGGAAAGTACTAAACTCGGATACTTATAAAGCCGAATTAACCGTCAATCGGGTAAGCCTTTCTAAAACCGAAACCGATGCTTCGAAGAAAACTCAAAATTTCTCTTGCTGCTCTAGGTGAGGTATCGTTTATTCTGAAAAGTGTACAATGTCGTCGAGACCTTCCCTTGGTTATTCAATTCATTTCGATTGTTTGTTTTTGTGTTTTCTCGAAGGATACGTGTTTCGGGATTCTCTATTACCAAACAATATCGTGTTACATAGTTAAATTATTGTCTTCGGGTCAAAGAAACTCGGAGGCAGCCATGTTTTTTTTTACACATTGTATTATTGTATGTTGAGAACTTGATATCTTGGTATCATATTCATTATTTTTCTATGGCATTTGATATTTGATTAATTACTATGTTTCTCGGATGTTACTGGGTCGGGTTGATAGCCCATATGTGACTCGGATTCTACTACTATCGTTTCACTAGTTTCCTACTGGATCAAGTGGATAACCCGTATGATATTCGGACCCGGTTATAAACATCGTCACTAGTTTCTTACCGGGTCGGGTTGATAGCTCATATGTGACTCGGACTCTATTGTGATATCGTCACTAGTTATGTTTCTAGAGGAGTGGACAACCCATATGATATTCGGACTCGGTTATAAATATCATCACTAATTTCCTACCGAGTCGGGTTTTCTTACCGGGTTGGTTCAATAGCCCATACGTGACTTGGAGACTATGATATTTGAACTCTGTTATAAACATAGTCGGGTGAATACCGTCACTAGTTATTTTCTGGGACGGGTGGATAATAAAAGTGTTGTTTAAACCAGATTGGATCGATCAAGGTATTAGTCTGAAAAGTGATTTTGAATTGGTTAGATTGGAAATCTGTATGAATTGAGATTTTTAATTTTTTTTAAAATTTTTAATAATTTTTTAATTTGACCGATTGGACCGACGAATTGGTATTCTAACCGGTTCGATTTAGAAAACATTGATTATAAATATCATCGGATCAGTTAGATGGCCCAAATGCAACATGGGCTCTATTGTGATATTGTCACTAGTTTTGCTATTAGTTCTTAAACTCTAAGAAAGTTGTGAATATAATCTCAGTACTTTAAGTTGGTTAATTTTAGTTTATTTATTTGTCAATTTTAGTCCTTATAAGTTTTGAAATTTGATATTTTAGTTCTGAACCAAATAGTAGCAGTTAAAATGCGTGTGATTAATTCAATTACTAGTTATGTATTTTGTATACATTTCCTAATTTAGTCTGTTTTTCCAAATGGATCATTCTAAGTCACTATACTTTTGAAAATTTAAAATTCCAGTCTTAACGCTAACAATATTTAATCCATTAAATGGATTTTATTAAATAATATGTAGAAATAATAAGCTAACATGATATTAGATATATAGTAAAGCCGTATCAAATTTTGGAAATATCCTAACTTAATGAATGATGAATAGTAATAAATTGGCGAGGTTGAAATTTTAAATTTTAAAAATATAAATATTAAAATTGATTAAATTAAAGTACAAATATTAAATCAACCACTTTCATAAAATAATAAACTAATAACAGAATTTAACCAAAATATAAACCTAATCTCGACTTGTTTTAATCGATGAATACCTTTACTATGAACTTAATGAACGTATTTAATAATAAATAAAATCGACAAAAATAATAATTACGGTAACTTGGATTAAAACTTTTAAATAATTAAAAATTAAAATATATCATATCATTACAATATCATTTTTAGTTATATAGTTATCAAGTAAATTTTTTTTATTTTCAAATTTTCACACTAATAAATTTTAAAAAATTAGCAATGTAATCCGAATAGTAAAAGTATTTAATTTCTAGAAATAAAAATATAGGGATTAAATTAAAATATATGAAGATTAAGGACCTATGGCATATTTTTACCACAAGAAAATTAAAAAACTATCCTTTTACTTTTTGTATAGGGATGAAATGTTAAACTTTATCAAAATACAGAGACTTAAATAAAAATTTACCCATTATATAATAAGATTCGAGTTTAAGGAACCAATTTATTGGGTCCCACTTTCTCTTTTCCCCCTCACAAACACGAAATCGTCTCAAAGCTTTTCTTTTTTTTTTTTTTTGAGCAATGTCTCAAAGCTTTTCATAGACTTGAAAATGGACCTTCTTTTTTTCCCACTTTAAAAAGTAATTTCCCCTTTTTTTTTCAATATGAAAATAGCTCTGAATAAAAACATAAGGAATTTTTTTTTGTTAATTTCAATTTCAATTTTCCATTAAAGCTTAAGCTATGATTCTTCGAGGAGTTATTAGCTCTCACTATTCGCTTCGTCTTCTTCTAATTGGCTTTCTAGTAGTTTCTTCTTCAATAACCAGAGTTCTCAGTGGGGGTGTTATTCATGTTAAATACAAATTCGCTGGCAGTCAACGTTCGATCGTTGACTTAAAAGTCCACGACAGCGTTCGTCAACTCCGGATCCTCGCTGGTGTTGATCTTCCCTTGGGTGGTTCCGGTCGACCCGACGGTCTTGGGTAAGTGTTCCGTTTTTTTTCCCCTTCTTTCAATCATTGAATTCGCTATGTTTGTATGGAATTCGAATTAGCTTGGGTCCGTGTTTCATTAATTCTTCTTTTAATTATTCAGCTTGCTAAGTTCGTACTAGATTTGATTTTTTTTAAACGAAGTTTGTGTTTGTGTGTGCGTGTGTTTAAATGGTTATTATTTTTTTGTAGGCTTTATTATGCTAGAATAGGGATAGGAACACCTTCAAAGGATTACTATGTGCAAGTAGATACAGGAAGTGATATAATGTGGGTTAATTGTATTCAATGTAAAGAATGCCCCAGAAGAAGCTCTCTTGGTGTAAGTCTTTCCCCCCTTTTTTTTTTATCATTCTTTTTGTGTTTTCATTAAGCTTTATTTGGTTATGGCTTTTACTTATTATATTTTGCTTACTTTTAATCTTTGGTTCTTAAAGTAACACCTGGCTGGAAGTAAAATTACGCTAAATGATTGAATATTTATATATAAAGATTGATAAAATTCTGGGAAAATAGTTATTTGTTTTTGTATTCAAACCTAAACAGTAAAAGTTGAAAGTAACAATGAGTTGCTTTTGAAGTTCAATTTGTCAAAAATATTCATTGCCAAATATGTTATTAGGGTAACAACTAACTGCTAAAGATTGTCCTAAATTCTTGGTATACCTATCACATTTGATTGTTTTTTGTTTTACTTTATATGCTATGGTTACAGATAGATCTTACTTTGTACAATATTGAGGATTCTGCCACTGGCAAGTTGGTTTCATGTGATCAAGATTTTTGTTATGCCATAAATGGAGGTCCACTGGCTGGTTGTACGGCTAATATGTCTTGTCCGTATCTTGAGATATATGGAGATGGGAGTTCCACTGCTGGATACTTTGTAAATGACATTGTGCTATATGATCGAGTGTCTGGTGATTTGAAGACCTCATCTGCAAATGGAAGTGTTATATTTGGGTGAGTCGTCAATCCTTCTCATACTCTTCTCTAATTCATACTTGTGCTACATGTGGTACTGTGTTAGCTTTTAAATTCTGAACTTGTAACATTCTGTGCACTTCATTGCTAAATATTCTAACTTGCATGTGTAACTACTGCTGATATCATTACAAGTTAATCTCTTTAATTTTAAAATTCAAAGTTCTTATGTTTCCTTTCTACGTAGCATAACATTATAGTCATCTAGATTTTAAGAACCATTTACAAATTATTCCTGAAAAGTAGAAAAAGTTTTTGAAGATTGAATCTAAGTTCTTTAGTGCTCCACGTAGTTTCCTGATTAGTTTGTTTTGTGAGATTTTGTTTGAACTGTATACCCCTTTCAGGGTTCTTCAGAATCATGTCATGAGATCACTTTAGTTTCAAACATGCCTGGGTTAATGAATGCTTTTGCATATGTAACTTACAGATTGTGTTTGTAAAGTATGTGTATGTTTGCTGTTTTATTCTCCTTTTTTTAAAGGTATTTTATGGTTACTCTACCTTTCTTTTTTCATAGGTGTGGAGCTACACAATCAGGGAATCTAGGTTCATCTAATGAAGAATCACTTGATGGAATACTTGGTTTTGGAAAAGCTAATTCATCAATGATTTCCCAGCTTGCTTCATCTGGAAAAGTGAAAAATATGTTTGCTCACTGCTTAGATGGGGTTAATGGAGGCGGTATCTTTGCTATTGGGCATGTTGTGCGACCAAAAGTTAATATGACCCCATTGGTACCAAATCAGTATGTGACATCTTTGGTGAATATCATTGCTTGTACTTTAGCATCAATGTTTTCACTTGCTGATATTTTATTTTTCATTGATTTGGATTAGTTTAGCATTGTGTTATAAAACTACATTAGTTTTTCAAGGAAAGTATCACTGTTCATGGAGAATCATTTGCCTGAGTGGATTGAATGAGATAGTGTGTTGTTAAACTTTTTTCTGTTTTGGTCAACAAATTTTTCCAACATAATTGAAGTGGTCAAATTCTGGAAAGGCTCTCTTGTGAAATGCTGCATGAAATTGTTCACTTACTACATCTGAAATTTCTGTATGGCTTAAAACCATTGTTTAGGTCAGCAACACATTGTTATTGTCTGGATCGTAGACTAGCTTCTCCAGCATACAATATTTAATCAGCTTATTCACTTATGCATGTGATTCTGTACATTGAACTCAATTTTGTTATGTGAAATTTCAGGCCACATTACAATGTCAATATGACAGCAGTTCAAGTTGGTCATGATTTCCTAAGTTTTACGCCTGATATTTTCGATTCCGGAGATCGACAAGGGGTAATAATAGACAGTGGAACAACCTTAGCTTATCTCCCAGAAATGGTTTATGAACCATTAGTTAGTAAGGTATGTGATATATATTTGGTTTATATATTTCAGATAGTTTCACTTCAGTCTGCTAAAGTGTTACATTTTTTTCCTTTTTAATTTCTGGTTAGATACTTTCTCGGCAGCCTGATTTGAAGCTTCAAACTATTCATGATGAATATACATGTTTTCAGTACTCTAAGAGGTATGAAACATGGATATAGCAATTGTGACCTTTGAGCACCTATGTACATTCCCCTCTTGTTGCTTCTTTGAAAATGTTTATCATGCTTAAATTTGAATTTTTATTTTCATTTATTTCTTATCTTAAATTTCTTTAAGTAACTAAATTTTATGTGGCATCCTAATCTTATTGTGGGAATATTTTTATCAGATTTTTGCACTTCACATTTTCTTTTGGTTTGTGTTTCAATTTTTAATTAATTTTTCCTTAGTAATAGTTTGTGCTTGCTTCCTTTGTGCTAGCTTGAACCTGCCTTTTAGGTGCTTCTAATCAATTTTTCTGATCAAGGAAATTGTATGCCATTAGTACATTTCTTTATGATTATTGATTCAAATTTTATTTCTAGCTATATATTTCTTGATGACGCTAGTGTTAGTGCTTGACTCTCTTTTCCCCCCTCCAAATGTTCTGAATACAATCTTTTGCTCCCATTGGCCAGATTAACTGGAGTAAATGATTCATATACTGAGTTCTATATCTATTTTAATTCCTAGTTTGTCAAGGAACAATTTTATTTACATGTATTTATTTTCTTGCAGTCTTGATGAGGCATTTCCAAATGTCACTTTCCATTTTGAAAATTCAGTGACTCTGAAGGTTAATCCACATGAGTACCTATTCCCCTATGTAAGTATGTTTCACTGCAGAAATTTAGAATCTTTATTATTAATGGTGGCCGTATCTGTATGTTCTGATGAAATAAACATTTGTATCCCCATTCAATTTGGACTATGCTTTATGCTTGTGTGAAGAAGTCTTTCAAAACACTTGCCATTTCTCTTCCTTGGTCTAATTTTAGTTTAGGAAAGTCTTTAGTTTTGCTACTATTTAAAGGCCCCTTGTGTAACATTTACCTGGTCTTTGGCTCAACATGTAACTATTAGATTAGGTTCAATGAATTTTAAATAGGTTTTATTTGGGAACTACAATGTTTTTGAATGCAAACCAGTAGTATAATTTTAACAATTACTACATATTAGGATTGTTTATGCCATGTGATTAAATCTATAGTGTCTTACAGGTTCTTCAGAATATGTATAATTTTAACAATTACTGCATATTAGGATTATTTATGTTGCATGGTTAAATCTAAAGTATAAAACATGTAGAGTTTGCATAAATTGATATTTACAAGAATGGATTTGTGCAGAATGGGTTGTGGTGCATTGGATGGCAAAACAGTGGAATGCAATCCAGGGATCGAAAGAATATGACCCTTTTGGGAGGTATGCCTTCCAAACCTACTTTTTATTATGTCAGAATTAAAGACCTATCTTCCAACTGAGAATAACATGACTTAATGTAGATTTAGTCCCTGTTGCTTAAGTAAATAACATGAATTTTGTAACTTTATCTGCCTTAATATTACTCTCAGCTAGGAGGGCTTGCATTGAATTAATGAAACTATCGGCTTCACACTACTAGGTTTGCCTCACTCAGTCCCTGTGAGAATAATGATTGTATAAAAATCTCTTAAGCATGCTCCATTTATTGAAAAATGTCGTATACAGACTTTCAGAACAGCTCAGATAGAAAACTTTCAAGATTGCTTTAAGCCAAATCTTAAAACTATATAAATGTCTGACATAAGTAAAACCTAAAATAAGATTCTATGGCCAAAATGTGCGAAATCCAGTGAATCCAAAACTCATCATAATTCCTAGAGAAACATATACCCCTTGACATTAGATGTCCTTTATATTACGGTGCGAAAATATTTTGTTGCTTATTCTTTTAAATTATCATTAAAAATACCTTTTTACCATACCCTTTTCAGAAATTTTTTTTTAGGTTGTCCTGAATGATTGGTTATTTTTATAACTTGGATTAAAAAGGTTTTACTCATCAAATCCAAGTGAATACTAAATGGAATTCTTGAGTGTGTACCGTGTAGCATTGATTTTATTAGACCGTAAGATGCAATAGTATTTGCTGAAATTAAAGTAATTTGAATTTTCCATGGGACTTTGTTTTGTTGCTTACAGATTTAGTGCTTTCCAACAAGCTGGTTTTGTATGATTTGGAAAATCAGACCATTGGATGGACTGAGTACAATTGTGAGTATCGTGTTACTTTCCCTTTCACGATTGCTTTATAAATTTTGTACTAATTGGTATAAATCTCAGTGAATTATTATTGTTTCTTTTGTTTTATAAGAGATGTTTCTGCTTTACTTATCTTACTTGATTGTGTCTCAATAAGTATTACTATAATAGAATGTTTTTGATAGTTACATTGCCCTTTCTATAAAGATATGCCAATCTTTTAAAGATATTCAAATTTTCCATCTATACTCCGACCTATTTTACTTGGAGTAGGATGTAAGTGCGGTTTACGAGTATATGTCCGACATCAGTATGTTCAATTTTTATTAAAAGTTTTTCCATGTATTTGGAGGGTTCTTAGAAAGTCATATCCGTACACCCATATGGTATTTCAAGCAAAACTAAGGATTGGAGCAACCTAGACTCCAATTATTAACTCGTTCATGTTAAGAAAAGTCATGTTTTCCAAAATTACTTCTGTTTTTGACTTTCGAGTGAATACAATTCTTTTATCTAGTGTGTTTGATGGTTTTCAGCAGCGAAGTATCTATTATAGCTAGAAAGAAGCACATGATCTGTTGTAGAGATCTAAGGTTCTTTGTGTTCCTGTCTCATGACATTTTTCTATGGTTATTTATAGGTTCTTCAAGCATACAAGTGCTGGACGAAAGGACCGGAACTGTGCATTTAGTAGGTTCCCAAAACATTTCTTCTGCTTGCCATTTGAATGCCTGGTTTATTACGGTTTTGATCTTGTTAGCTACGTTACCGCACTTTTTGGGCTGCTAGTAAATCTGTAGACAATACGAAAAAAAGCTAACAATCAATTTAAAGATAAAAGAAATCAAATATAAAATAGAAATCAAGATATTCATCTTGATATAGTTTGTTGAAATGATAGAATAGAATAGATAACTTGTACATCTCTATATGTATCCATCCATACATGGCATAGCAATAAACTGGGATAAAAAAAATTGTAAGACAACCACTATTGTTCTATATTTTTTGCTTTGCCTGGTGAATATGTGGAAATACAGGAAATTAACCAGGTTCACTTGTTCTATTCCTATTTATGGTAGAGCTTAGCTTGTGGTGAATTTTTTTTTTTTTTTGTTGGGTTCAAATGAGGTCGTAGTTGAGGTTGGGGTATAATCGTTTGGGTTTTGATGAATTTTTAAAAATTAGATATGTTTAAAAATCGAGTTCAATATATTATTGTTTTATTAAATATTAAATATTTATAATTAATTTTAATAAATATTGATTTATATTTAAATGGTAGTTCGATCCAAATCCAAAATTAAATTCAATCAAATCGGATCTGTTATTGAATAAGAAATATTATCGATAGAGTTTTAATTCGATTGATATGAGTATTATTACTAATATAAGAAGATGTCAATTTGAGTATGTTAAAATATATTATCATCTTATTTATTGGTTTGGGGTCGGATTAAAAAAAATCATTACTTTTTGTTGGTTGAGGAGTAAAAATAAATAATTTGCTTCTACGTGAAACACATGCTCGAAGACAGCACGTGCGGTTGATATTATGTTACTCTTAAACGGTAAAAATACTTAGCAGGTTCCTCTATCATATGGACTAGATTAAATTAATTCATTTATTATTGAAATGAAAACTTTAGTCATGCTATTAAAAAAAATCAAAATTGGAAAAATTTAGGATTCAATAAAATCTTTTGTCTAGTTTTACAAAAAAATTATATAATATTTTAAATAATACATATTAATTATATTATAATTTGACATTATTTGATATTTTAACGGTACATTGATTAAATTCTTCTATTTAATAATAGATGGATTAATTTAATCTAGTCCTTATAATAGAGGACTTTTAAGTACTTTCACCTTGTCAATACATAAACAACGACATCATTTTAAAGGTGTAAAATAAAAAAAGTTAAAATTATTTCATTCAGTCAAGTCAACTCTTTGTACATTTAAAATTTAATTCATCTAATTTTATTTTTTGGAATTAATTTTTTATTTTCAAATTTCATAGTAATTTAGGTTGAATTGTTTACGTGGCATTTTGAAATAAAAAAAGGTTTTAATTACAACGTTGGACTCCAAATTATACACTTTTCGACTTAGATACTTAAAAGTTTTTTTTTTTGGTCAAAAGTGATATTCAAACTATCAATTTCATCTCATTTTATCTGAAAAAGTCTAGGATATCCAATAACAAATGTGCCATGTTCTTATTGGTTGATATCTTGTTTTTGGGTAAAACGAGATAAAATTGATAGTTTGTGTACCACTTTTGACAAAAAAATTAAGTACTTAAGTGAAAAAAATAATATAGTTTGAGAGCTAGTTTTACATTTAAACCTAAAAAATACTTAACTTGTTAGTCCAATAACCAAAAAAAAACCTATTAAAATTGAGTTAACAAAAGGATTATAACGATTTTAATAATTAAACTTGTAATTTTAAACTCGAAAAATTAAAATTTTTGAAATAAAAAAAACCCTAAATTTTAAATGGACAAAATTACAAGGACTTATATAATATTTTAACCCATTAAAATTTTATTTACTGTGCGTGTAAAAGTTTATTTGTTTTATTATTTATATATTAATTTTATAGCTAAAACCCTAATCATTTAAATACCTCTTTTCCTCTCTAAGTTTCTAGCAGTGTTCCTCAGCAAGCAAACATTTCTCTTATTTTTATTTTAATTTTTTTTTCATAAATTTCCTCTCTTTTTTCTAAACCCTAGAATCTCATCTCATTGAACTGAATTTGAGCATCTAGGGTTTAGGTTTTTTTTTTGGGTTTAAAGTTTTAATTTCACAATTTTTTTCATAAAAAAAATGGATGTTCCAAGTCTTGTTGTTGTTCTTCAAGCTGCTCTTAGTCCCAATCCTGCTGAACGCAAAGCTGCTGAAGAAAGTCTTACTAAGGTTCTTTTTTTTAGTTTAATTGTTATGTAATTGGCTTTGATTATCTGTTTTTAGATCAGAAGATTGATTTTCTTTAGTTTTCTTTTTTGGATTTTTGGTTTCAGTTTCAGTATACGCCACAGCATCTGGTGAGATTGTTACAGATCGTCATTGATGACAATTGCCCTATGGCTGTTCGTCAAGTTGCTTCTATTCAGTTCAAGAACTTCATTGCCAAGAATTGGGCTCCTCTTGATCCTAGTATAAAAATTTTAATCAGTCAATTTTACTTTTTTAATATATTTTTCTCTCTATATTTATGTTTATGAATATGATAACGGATATATATTTGTTTTGTCTTTAATGAATGTAGATGAGCCACAGAAAATATTGCAAAGCGATAAAGATATGGTTCGTGATCATATTCTTGTATTTATTGCTCAAGTTCCTCCTTTGTTAAGGTACCATTGTGTAGTGTCCCTCTTTTTTTGGTTTTTTTTTCTTTCAGAATTGTTTACTAGTTCATTGGTTGTCTCGCAGATTGCATTCTTAAGTTGCTTTTTGATTCATGTTGTATTTTATTGCAGGGTGCAATTGGGTGAGTGTCTCAAGACCATTATCCATGCTGATTATCCGGAGCAGTGGCCACGGCTACTGGATTGGGTGAAGCATAACCTACAAGGTCAGCAGGTTTATGGGGCTTTGTTCGTGTTGCAGATTCTTGCTAGAAAATATGAGTAAGAACATATATATATATATATCACATTCTCTTTTTGTCAGCATGTTTTCTTTATTTCAGTTTCCAGTTATTATCTTGTATTGTTGCATTTGTATTGTAATTCTTTTAACGTAAAGTGCCTGCTGAAGGTGATGCAAACTTATTTGTTTTAATGCAATTAACATCATTTGACGGCTTTAATGATTGATTATGGTATTTGCTTGGAGGAAAGTTTACGATGTTTTGATTCAAATAACCGGTCCTAGTTGTCTTAGTTTAGTGCATCCTTATGTTGTTATTCTGTGATTCTTTAATACTAATTTATAATTTTCTTTAATATTCTAGGTTCAAGTCAGAGGAGGAGAGAACTCCAGTTCAACACATTGTTCAGGAGACATTTCCTCATCTTCTCAATATATTCAGCAGACTTGTCCAGATTGAAAAACCAGCAGTTGAAGTAGCAGATCTGATAAAGCTTATTTGTAAAATTTTCTGGTCATCAATCTATGTAAGTCCAAATTGCTACTTTATTGTTCATCATTTACTAGAATGCTAAATAATAGTCCATTTTAGTGCTTTCCTTTGTATTTATTTTTATCTCAAGGAACAGCATGTGCCAAATATTTTGAGCAGAACTATTTATAGTACAGTATTTTTATGTCTACGGTTACCAGTTTTCTTTAATTTGTTTTATGAGGTTTTTTTGATTCATATGCCATCTTTGGGATATTTTTTCTACTTTTCAGTTGGAGATTCCAAAGCAGTTACTTGATCCTAATGCATTCAATGCTTGGATGATGCTCTTCTTAAATGTTCTGGAGAGGTCTGTCCCTTTGGAAGGCCAACCTCTAGATCCTGAGCTCCGGAAATCATGGGGCTGGTGGAAGGTGAAAAAATGGACTGTTCATATCTTAAATAGGCTATATACTAGGTAAGCTGAGAAATTGGAACATGGTTTGGAGTTATTTTTGGTAGTCCTCAAATTATCAATCTTGTTTGTGATTTTGGTGGCTATATTACAGGTTTGGAGATTTAAAGCTTAGGAATCCAGAAAACAGGGCTTTTGCCCAAATGTTTCAGAAGAACTATGCAGGAAAAATTTTGGAATGTCACTTAAACTTGTTGGGTGTTATTCGTGTTGGTGGCTATCTCCCTGACAGAGTTACCAACCTTATTCTTCAATATCTAAGCAACAGGTTTGCAGTGTGTTAATGCTTAAATTGGGTTAATAGTTGGTGCTTTGATTTTGTTTAGTCAGTTTAAGATGTTCTGTGAGAGCTGGCAATTATTTTGGGATAATTGGACCACCACTTTTTCAAGGCTAAAGTTGCCTGTATTTAACTGGAAGAATAGGTTTTTTTTTGAATATCTTCTTTCCATTGGTGCCTGTTACTTTCTCTCTGTTGCCAAGTGAGAAATATGCTGAGCTTAATGGAGGATTTATGACTACCTAGGATTTGATGTTCATATTGTGTTAACATAAAAGCCACGATTTTTTTCTGTTGCAGTGCTAATAAGAGTAATTTCTCTTTGTATTGTATAACTTCATTTTATTTTTGTAAACAAACGAAACCCCCATGCCAGTTCCTACTTTTCTGCCCTATATTTATGATGGTAGGGTTCCTTGATTGCATCACACAAACAAGAAGAATGGATCATTTCCAAGGATGATTGTATCTCACAACCACAAAAGCTATAAGCTAAGATTGAAATGTATGCATATACCTTCAATAGAGGAGTACGCTAATTTATATATGGACCCTTAAACTTGCAGTGTAAGTTAACAAGCTTTACTTGACTTGAAACTCAAGAAAATGGAAAAACAAACTTCACTTGAAATCAAAATTAATAGGGTAAGGAAAACGACACTAAGATGCTAAGCCCTGATTAAATGTAAAGTACTAAATGATATATGAACAATTAAACTCAACAAGTGTAACAAAATAATACCTCAAGTAACAAATAAAATACTAAATAAACCATGAACAATTATCTTCTAAGGTTTCTGCATATACCATGTTTTCATTCTGCAAATTGTATTTAGTTTACAAATGTTCCACATGGATTTTGACAGAAATAACATTTATTTATATGCAGCATCTCGAAAAATAGCATGTATACTTTATTGCAGCCACAGCTTGATGTTCTTCTTTTTGAGATAGTCTTCCCTCTCATGTGCTTCAATGACAATGATCAAAAGCTTTGGGAGGAAGATCCACATGAGTATGTAAGGAAGGGCTATGGTAAGCTCCAAAAACCTGGTATGTCTGTTGCAAAACCTTGAATGAGCCACATTGGTCATACATTTTATTCTTGCACTCCAGATATAATTGAAGATTTATATAGTCCAAGGACTGCTTCCATGGACTTTGTGAGTGAGTTAGTCAGAAAACGTGGAAAAGAGAATCTTCAAAAGTTTATTCAATTCATTGTGGAAATTTTCAAGAGGTATTCTTTTACTTTTGAAGCTTAATAGAGACAGGAATATTGGGATTCTTTAATTTTGACTTGTTGGTATATTCATGCCATCTTTTTCTTATTCCAGATATGATGAAGCACCGTTAGAATATAAGCCCTACCGACAGAAGGATGGTGCCCTCCTGGCTGTTGGAGCACTTTGTGATAAACTGAAACAGACCGAGCCCTATAAATCTGAATTGGAACATATGTTGATGCAGCATGTTTTCCCAGAGTTCCGCAGTCCTGTTGGTCATCTTAGAGCCAAGGTTTGTTTCAATTTTTTCTCATAGGGACATCTTAATCTTCTTCTTTCGATGCTCTTTTCTGAGGTTTCATAGAGATATATATATAGATACATTTGCATCTGAGAGAGTTCTCTTAGTTTTATACCTTTTTATATGGATTTTAGGCTGCATGGGTAGCAGGACAATATGCCCATGTAAACTTCTCTGACAAGAATAATTTCCTCCAAGCACTGCATAGCGTTGTTTCTGGGTTGCGTGATCCGGAACTTCCTGTTCGTGTCGATTCAGTTTTTGCATTGAGATCATTTGTTGAAGCTTGCAAAGGTAGATATTTGATACTTTTGCTTTGAGTATTATTTTATAATTTGTATGAGGTGATTTTGGATTAAGCAAGCTAGCAGTTAAGTCTGCATTTGTAGTAATCTGGTTTCTAATTACTACCTATGTTATGCCCATATACACCTCTTTTTTTGTCATTAATTGTAGTGTTGACTGCCTTACTGATATGAAGTTGTTTAAATGCAGATTTAAATGATATCCGTCCTATTCTTCCTCAACTACTTGATGGTAAGTGACATTTAGTGCTTGTAGTATCGTATTAGCAGCTTCTGATGATCTGATGTTTCAACTTTAACTTGGCACTTGGGACACTGCTATTTACTTTTCTTTTTTTCTAAACTCTCGAATAATTTATATGATTATGTTGAGAATTCCGTCAATTCACACAGTACCGAGTTACTTTTTCTCATTCAAGTGATGTAGTCAATAATTTGCAATTTTATTTCCTACAGAGATTTTTAAACTTATGAATGAGGTTGAGAACGAGGACCTTGTTTTTACTCTGGAGACCATAGTTGACAAGTTTGGGGAGGAGATGGCGCCATATGCTCTTGGATTGTGTCAGAATCTGGTAATGCATGTTTTGATCATTTTTTAAATTACCAAGTTTCTAATTTTCTGGACCCGAAACTATCGTCATGTCTCTGCTTTCAGGCAGCTGCATTTTGGAGGTGTATGAACACCACAGAAGCTGATGATGAAGCTGATGATCCCGGTGCCCTTGCTGCAGTCGGCTGTTTGCGTGCCATAAGCACAATACTTGAATCAGTTAGCAGGCTTCCTCACTTGTTTGTTCAGGTTGAGCCAACTTTGCTTCCAATCATGCAAAGAATGCTGACAACTGATGGACAAGGTCTGTACAGTCTCTCTCTCTCAACTGTCCCAATGATTATTTTTATTTGTTTTATTTTCTCAATAGTGAAATGTACTGTTGCCACCAGAAATGAGACTGGATTGAATATGCATTATATTAGTTTATTAAAGAATCTAATGTTTAGGTGTGAAATTTCAAGCTGCTATAGTAAAGATACTGTTTTTCCCTAGAAATTTCAAGTGTTTATTAGATTATTTTGGGCGTGGGCAAGTTGAAGAGGAAGGAAAATTTTTGCTCTATCCTTAGTGGCATGTAAACCTAACTTTATCTTTAGATATCACCTACTCTTTAGTTATGTTTAAAATTTATTTAAATTTTATAATCTTGGATCAAAGAGCAACTTATGACACCAGTGCAAGTTGGCTTTAGAATTTTGTCAGACTATCAGTAATAGTGGCAAATGTAGTTAGACTTAGATCTAGAATGTGTTCATGTAGAATAGGATATACCCATAAACACATTAAACATCAGCTAAAATGGTTAAAAAAACCCCAACTATAAAAAGTCAACTTTTTTGATGAGTTAATAGCTGGCGTGCTCTTTGATAAGTTATAGCTGCATGGTTTAAGTAAACTTAGCTTTGTAAAGATACCTTAAAAGGTTTATGTCATTAATATTTTTGGTTAAAGCCACTTGAATTTTAAATTTTGTGCTGAGAGAACTTAAAAGTGAGTTGATAAAATACATTATCAAATAGTTTATGGGATGGCTACTGCATTTCATACATGCCAAATTTGACTTTTATAAGATGGTATTTGGTCTATATCATTTTATAGGGTCATTTTATTGAACCTTTTCTTTTTGTACACTTTTGCAGAGGTTTTTGAAGAAGTCTTGGAGATTGTTTCATATATGACATTCTTTTCTCCGGCTATATCCTTGGAAATGTGGAGCCTTTGGCCTTTGATGATTGAAGCATTAGCTGATTGGGCAATTGACTTCTTTCCAAGTATGATTTGATTTGAATTGATATTTCTTTTGCCTCATATCTGAATGTTTTATGATTGTTAAGTAGACTTTTTATCTTAGCAGTTTAAGCATTTTCTGCTTATTTAGTTGTTCGCTGAAATTTGTCATGATCAACATGACACTATTTTTCTTTTTAGGATATTTGAAAATTTTCCATTTATTCAAAAAGAAGTAGATGTCTGCTACAATGCAAAACTTGGGTAAAGCCTTACACAACTATGCTAGTACCACACTGTAAACAATTAGTTATGATACTATTTACTCTTTGAAAATCTGCGTCAAATATAACTGATCAGAAACTTGTTTTTCATGCATGTTTGCCTAAGATCCACATTGCCAAATAAATTGTGAATTTGTGTCAAATTTGTTAATAGAACTAACTGTGTTTATTAACTTGTATGTTAAAGCATATGTCTTACAAATCCTAGAGAGTTTTAGTTCATAAATCAACCACTGAACTTTGGGATCAGGTTGCCACTGCAATATAGACATCCAGAATTTTTTATGATAGAATTTCGATAGTTCATTTATGTCGGTTCTAGTAGGTCCATATGATTACACAAGGTGAGAAGTTTATACCCATTTTTTGTTATTTAATTTCAATTTATCATTATTTGTTCTTATTTCATCTATTTTTTTGTGTGTTTCTAAGTAATAGCTGTTTTCATGCAGATATTTTGGTTCCTTTGGACAACTACATATCCAGGGGAACTGCACATTTTCTTACTTGCAAGGAACCTGACTACCAGCAGAGTCTTTGGAATATGATTTCTTCTGTGAGTCGCATTTTAGTTATAAAAATTGCCTTTTGATGGGAAACTTTCTAGGAAGATGAAAATAAACCATACATTCTTCAGTCTTTTTATCTTGCAAATTTTTATAATACCTTTATTTCAGTCCCTTTAGTTTATAAAGCTCTGTTATTTGCTTTGTCTTTGGCAGATTATGGCAGATAAAAATTTAGAGGACAATGATATTGAACCAGCCCCAAAGCTGATTGAAGTAGTGTTTCAAAACTGTAGAGGACAGGTGGATCACTGGGTTGAGCCATATTTGAGAATTACACTTGATCGATTGAATCGAACGGAGAAACCACGGTTGAAATGTCTTCTTGTACAAGTGGTATGGCGTCAAGGCATAGCTTTATTCTTTTGCAAGATGATGTCATATTTTTATATGCTCATCTCATGTCTTGTAAATGTTACACATTTGATATTTTGCCTGTTGCTTTTCTTCTATCAGAAATACTCTTTTATTCCTGGAAACATTTTTGGCCTGTGATTTAATAACACGACACTGTTCTTCCTTACCCAGATTGCCAATGCAGTCTATTACAACGCAGCCTTGACACTCAGCATATTAAACAAGTTTTCTGTTACAACAGAAGTGTTCAACCTTTGGTTCCAGTTGTTGCAACAAGTTAGAAAGAGTGGTTTACGGGCTAATTTTAAGCGGTAGTTAGTTTTGTATTTGCTTTGATCATTTTCCATGTCACTATGTTTAAGACTTGAGAATAATATTGTTACTTTCACAATGAACATTCACACTTCGGGTATTGTCTTGCTATGACTCAATAAGTTATCTTGCTTCTGTAGGGAACATGATAAGAAAGTGTGCTGCTTGGGCCTTACATCACTTCTTGCACTTCCCCGTGACCAGATTGGCGGGGAGGCTCTTGGGCGTGTATTCAGGGCTGCCCTTGATCTCCTCGTTGCTTACAAGGATCAAGTTGCAGGTCTCTCTCTCTCTCTTTCTCTCTCTCTCTCTATGTATATATATGTATATTGGGGTGTGTGTCAATGCGCTTATACTAGCATGTTGTGTGTCTGAATTTGCATTCTTTTTGAGATTGTATCCTTAAATCCTTCTGTGTTATTTATTTATTTACTTCATTTGAGTGAGCAGAAGCTGCAAAGGAGGAAGAGGCTGAAGATGATGATGATATGGATGGTTTCCAGACTGATGATGACGAGGATGATGGTTCTGACAAGGAAATGGGAGTCGATGCGGAGGACGAAGATGAAGCTGATAGCATGAGGCTTCAAAAATTAGCTGCCCAGGTATGCATTATTTTGGTCTTTGAAGGTTTTTTGATACTTGGCTTGTCATAAATATCACAAATTGGTAAATAAGATGGGAATGTCTAGCTACTGTATGGATAAAGATGGAAGATTCTCGAATGTTGGTACCGATGACTAGCATGGCAAGGAGGGCTGGAATGATGAACTTTGGAAATTAATAGTAATGCTTCGATGGGACCTTTTTAACGAGCCTATTATAATATATTTCCTTTTTGTAATTGGTCCTTGGACTTTCCAATCCTTTATTTCACTCCATCTTTGTTTTCTATAGGCTAAAGCTTTCTGCACAAATGATGATGATGACGAGGATGACTCTGATGATGACTTTAGTGACGATGAAGAACTACAGTCACCAATCGATGAAGTTGACCCGTTTATTTTCTTTGTCGATATTGTCAAGGGTAAATGTCGATTCTCCCTTTAATATTGTTTCTGTCTTCTGGTTTTGTTCGATGTTTCCATGTCATTAGCTGAAACGAGGACTTTTTTCTTCCCTTCCCTGATTTTGAATCTAGCTATGCAAGCAGCGGATCCTATGAGGTTGCAGAACCTTACACAGACTCTGGATTTCCATTATCAAGCTCTTGCAAATGGTGTAGCTCAACATGCTGAACAGAGGAGAGCGGAGATCGAAAAGGAACAAATGGAGAAGGCATCAGCCGCTGCCGCTCCACCATCATGAGTTCAGTTTCGAACTCGATGTTCATCCATAATTTTCATTCATTCAGAAATGGTTATTTTATGAAACCAAGATTTGTTTCCACTTGCAGTCCATTCAAGTCATTCATTGGTTCATACGGTCTTGAAGGTGATCAAAACCCCAAAAAGGTCAAGGTTCAAATTCATCGAGATTTTTTGTGTATAAAGTACTCTTCATCCGCAAAACACGGGGTTAGGGAACTCCGAGTTTGCCAGTTTTGGCTAGTCTGGTGAGTCCGGCACAACTCATCCATCAGTTTCTGTTTTGCATCTTTTCACGCTATCCGTCAAAGTTATCCCCAGTTAGTTGTTTCCGGAGTCGGATCTTCTCCCGGGTATGACTGGTCGAGGACCATGCATATAGTCTCTCTATAATATGCCATGTTTAATCAAATGGCAAAGTTTTTGTGTTTTGCATTGATGATTTTGGTGAAGAAAATTTTGCCTTTTACCTCATTTCCCTGTCAGTGTATCAATACCAGGGAATTTTATTTTTGTTTGGGATTAAGATTTTTGTTTTGTTTTTTGCCCTTTAGAGGGCTACTTTGGTTGCCAATTTGTAAGAATATGATTCTTTGATGTTATGGGATTAATGAAAAAGAATATATTCGGATTTTGATTGTTTGCATGTTGTATTTGTGTTATTTTTAGTTACTAACGACGCAATCAAATAGTATTAGTATTTTGGGAAATTTAGTTCCTTGCATGGGCACCAGAGAATAATTATTGTCATTTTGCTACCCACTATTTTGGCATGTTAATGTTCATTTTCTCTTTCAAGTGATTATATACTTTATAATTATAATTTTGTAGATATATTTCTTTAGTTTTTAATAATTTATTCAATTAAACTGCACATATCAATTCAACTGGGAACTTATTTTTGATCTATTAGTTTGGTTTTAAAATCATTGTCATTCAGATTAAATTTGAGATTGGTTTAATAATGAATAATTATTTGATACAAAGCTTTTAGATTTCATAATAATTATGTATATATGAAATTTGACAAGTTTCTCATTTGCTTATATATCTAATTTTATATTTTCACATTTTACTCTTTTGTAGAATTTAAAAAAGTATTGAATAATTTTCTTTTAAATATTTTAATATAAAACATAAATAACTAAATGTATTTATATTTAAATGTTTTCTATTTATGAGAAATGAGTTTCGGGGCTATTGTTAATAGCTATACGATGGTGATTATTGACGGGAATGAGTTCCCATCCTGAAGAAGACAGATAAGGAAATTGTATGAAATTATATACAAGGTTGTGATATAAGAAAGATAAATGAATTAATCTTTCAATTTTATTTGGAACTGTAATAATTTTAGTTTATCAAACGCTATACCTAATTTGAACGTGCAGCAAAAGAGAAATAATTTCAGAAAAAAGTTGTATTTTCAAGTGAACTTATATAAAGAAACAAAGAGAAGCATTCAACAACAGCTTTATTATTGTAAGTACCAATCATACTCCCAAATTACAAGAAAATTTAAAATCAACAATCAAACACCAATGCAAACCACACAAGTTTCAACTTCAGATTATTACATGATATTTATTTAAAATTTTAAAAGTCGGATAAACTAAATTCCAATGACAACAACTAACATCACAAGTAACAAGGTAAAGATCAAACCTTGTGTTCCACTCTTGAGTTTTCCAACAAATGAAGTGGTAGGTTTCAAGTATGATTACATCTGTATTGCTACATGGGCCATTCCGACCAAGACTGTAGAGAATCGGGTGCTACACAATCCCAGTGGACAATATATTTGCATTCCGACTTTGAGCATTCAAGAGCCACATTTTTACAAGGCTTACCACATTCATCACAATCAGGGTAGTAATACTTTTTCTTCACAACGGTGAGTGGGTGTGGATGATCTGTTTCATCATTGAAGCTCTCGAGTTTGAGGAATGGATATTTTCCAAGAACACAATTAGCATGAATAGAAGTATCACATGTTGCACAATGATAAAATCAACAATTTGGATCTCGACTTTTTTCACAGATATCACAATGATGACTTTTTGAATAATTGTTATCATCATGATTAGTGAGCGAAAAAAGACGCTCAGCTGTAATTGGAAGTGAAAAACAATCAACATGTAGCCCAAAATTGCAATCCTTACAACAAAGTACTGCCTCTGGTTGACCACAAGCATTGCATTTCCCCTTGTGGCCTCTGTAGAAAAAGAGGGGGTGTTCATGTTTCAAACATGTTTGAGCACCAGGAGTAAGAGCAATCACACATCCGAGACATATTTTTTCCTCACATCCACAACATTCATAAGCAAAGGCATTAGATATGTTATAACAGTGTTGACACTTAAAAGCTTTGTCAGAAATAAGGGCGAGAGGCTCTTGGCAATTATGATGCTAAACATTCATCATCTTAGGTAAGTCGGCACACGCTTTGTGAAGAAAAAAACCACATTCTGAACAGTAGTAAAATGGATCCGAGATTGGCAACATGCATCCCTTGCAATTATTTTCATCTCCCCCAACAAAGGGACTTAACATTAGATTATGCATATGCTTGAAATGCTTTATTTTTGTAGCTTCTCCAGCATCGTTCCTCTCAATATCACTGATGGAACTTTCATTGGGCATCTCATCTTCATTTTCTAGTGAAACTATTGAATATGAGTGTTTATCCTCTGTCAAACAATGTACATGGAATGTAACATTGCAATGTGAACAACAATAACTACCATACTCTGGATTGGCTTCATCATGACAAATGGTGCAGTCTGAACTTCTAAATTCATCCGGAAGGAAATATTTGTGAAAAAGGAGATGATCATGCCACCTGCTTTTGATGATACGTGGCAATGTAGTGCACCTATTATGGACCATAATGCTGCATGTAGAACATATATAGGCAACGTAAATTCCTTCCAGACCACACGCATCACAAATGTACGACACTCGTCTTGAAAATAGAGTGAATGTGTGTTGATGGCGTTTGTCTTCAACAGCAAGATCAAGTGGTGGTGGTAAACATTCTATGTGAAATACAAGCTTACAATATGCACAACCATAAGCAAATCCTCTTCGGCTAGTTGCTTTGCATATCTTGCAAGAAAGTCTCGCATTGTTAAATTGTAAAACAAGAGGATGTTGAGGATGGTACATAAAATTCAATTTGAGAGGAAGCTTAGCACATTTCTCATGTAAATTAAATCCACAATCAAGAGAAAAATGTGTATAATTTACAAATGGTTCCCAACACCCAAAGCACATATAGCAACATAATCACCATTTTCAGTGGAAATCAATGGATCTTGAAGGGCAACATGCTCAAGCTCTTTCAAATTATTCTCAGCCATATTAAGTGTAAATAAAGCACATTTAATATGCAAGTCAAAATCGCAAGAGCAGTGATAAACGAATTTCTTACATATTTCATAGCAGAAATTGCAAATAACGGGATATGGTGGCGCTTGCATAAGAAGAAGAGTATGGTCGAGATGAAAAGGGTGATTAAGCTCCAAAGGTGCCTCAGCACATACCTTGTGAAGGTAAAACCCACAATCCTGGGCACAGCTAAAACATGGAGTTGACACCTTCTCTCCACAACTTGAGCAGTTAGCTACAATCCGCTGATCTTCATTCAAAAGAAGAAGCAAGGGATGTCGGTGACCATAGTTCTGTGACTCCATTTCTCCTTCCTCTTTGGCTTTTTCCGTCGACGTAGGAAGAACAAAAAAACAGAAAGTGAACGTTGGAAGTAAAGTAGAGATTTGAAAGAGAGAGACTCCAAAACTATCTTAGTATATTGCTTTTAATCTGTCTTTGCTTTCATACTTTACTTCATTAGTTGGTTTCCTTATATTTCTTAACTCTTGTTTTTAAAAATATTTTCTTAATAATAAAGTTAAAGATTAGTAAACAAGAAGACAAACCTTTATTCTAAAATTATAAGGGTATTTTAAATAATATTACAAAGAATAGTTCTGTTTATATATAAAAAATATTACAAAGTATTTTAAATAATAGAACTATTTTGGAACGACTCCAAATTGCATGAGAAGCTTGTTATAGACATTTAGAACTAGAATGTAACAAAGTAATAATAGTTAAACCAATTTTGGCGGGAGAGGTTGCTGTTAGTAAGATGATAGAGTTGCAATTGATTATTCATCTCTTAAAACATAATTACAGTGTACAAATTCGACATATTCCTAGACACCACAATAAAATTACTGACCACATAGTTAAATTAGCTAGTTATAATCTTAATAGTTTGTAGAGGTTTTAAAAACCCTAAAACTCAACTCTAATGTTGCTGCATGAAGATTTGAATACATCATCTCTTACTGTTAATCAAGAATTTCATTGGTTTGTAATTGTCATTGATTGACTGTCCTTTATACCCCAAAAAAAATACATTATTTAGATACATGCATTGTGATTATTTGACTTCCCATTTTCATATATATATATATATATATATATATATTTATATATATTTATAATTCAATCTTAATTTATAATAGCTAAGAATGGGACGTATTGTAGGTTAATTATTAAATTTGAGAAGAATGGAAAAACTAAAGGAAGAATATAAAAATTTCACTTTATCCCTTGCTTTGTGGATTAGTAATGAATGTTGATATCCAGTCTTTTTGTTATTGTTGTGTGCCAAGAAACTACATCTCACAAATTTAAATCTCTCTTGCTTATTATTGATTTTTAATTTTATGTGTTTCACAAAAAAAAAAAAGAGTATAAAACATATTTTGAAGTTCATAAATCGAGGTTTAAATATTTTATTTGTATTTTTTTTTTGACAAATTTAACGATCAAATTCTCTTTATAGTTTTCTTTCTACAATTATAACCACTACCATTGCTCTTACCTTTCTCAGTTTCATATGTCTATCTTGTTTTTCAAAGTCTGTTTTGATTTTTTTTTTTTTATTGTCATCTCTTTGTGATATCTCAGTTTGTTAAATTGTAACGTATTCTCATCTTGCTAAAATAGTTCTTTACATTTTAATATATAAAAGTTTAATTTTTTATTTCTAGTATGAATTCTAACATTAAAATAAATTATAATTTTTAATATACAAAAGTTTAATTTTTTATTTCTAGTATGAATTCTAACATTAAAATAAATTATAATTGAAATATTAATTAATTTCCGAGTTTTTAACTTTTAAATTGACATATGTATATTTATATAATTTTAAATTACACCAAAGTTTCAAATCTTTAAATCAAAGAATATCGTGACTTTAAATGCCTTTAAAATTTATTGCAATTGTGTCAATTAAAATTGTTTTCAGAATTAAATTGGTTGGATCAGAATCAATTAAGGCACTGGTTTCAAATAAGGAGTTGAATAATTTAAATTGGGCGACTGGAGCAGTTGAACCTCTTGCATCGATTTTTATTTTATTTTCAAAGAAATATATTTTTTATTTTTTAATAATTTATTTAATTAAACCGGACAAATTGATCAAACTGGGAATTGATTTTTGATTGATTTGAACTATTAATTTGGTTTTAAAATCTTTGTTATTCATATTAAATTGAGATTGGTTTAATTATGAACAATTATTTAATACAAAATTTTTAGACTTCGTAATTATGTTTGAAATTTGACAAGTTTCTCATTGATTATATATTTAATTTTATATTTTCACACCTTTAATCTATTTGTAGAATTTTAAAAATTTACGGGATAATTTTCTTTAAAATATTTTAATATCAAAACATAAATAACTAAATGTATTTATATTTACATGTTTTCTATTCATGAGAATGAGTTTTGACGGCTATTCTCAACAGCCATACGGTGGTAGTTATCGATCAGAATGAGTTCTGTTCCAATCCTAGAGAAGACGAGTAAGGAAATTACATACAAGGTTGTGATATAAGAGAGATAAATAAACTAATCCTCCAATTTTATTTGAAACGATACTAATTTCAGTTTATCAAATGCTAAACCCAATTTCAATGTGCAGTAAAAGAGAGAAATAATTTCAGAAAAAGTTGTAGTTTCATGTAAACTTTTATACAAAAACAAAGAGAAGCATCCAACAACACCTTTATTATTGTAAGTACAATCACACTCCCAAATTACAATAAATTTTAAAATTAACAATCAAACACCAATGCAAACATCACAATAGTTTCAAATTATTACAATTACATTTATTTAAAACTTAAAAAGTCAGAAAAATCAAATTACAATGACAACAACTACTAACATCACAAGTGACAAGGTAAAGATCAAACCCTGTTTTCCACTCTCAAGTTTTCTGGCAAATGAAATGGCTGGTTTCAAAGATGATTAGATCTAAATTGCTACATGCCCCACCACAAGGAACACTGTAGAGAATAGGGTGCTACACAATTCCAATGGACAATATATTTGCACTCCGACTTTGAGCATTCAAGAGCCACACCTTCACAAGGCTTACTGCATTTATCACAATCAGGGTAGTAATACTTCTTCTTCACAATGGTGAGTGGGTGTGGATGACCTGTTTCTTCATAGATGCTCCCGAGTTTGAGGAATGGATATTTTCCAAGAACACAATCAACATGAGCAGAAGTATCGCATATTGCACAATGATAAAACCAACGATTTGGATCTTGACTTTCTTCACAGATATCACAATAATGACTTTTTGAATAACTGTTATCATCATGATCAGTGAGTGAAAGAAGATGCTCGTCACAAATGTGACGAGCTGTAATTGGAAGTGAAAAACATCCACGATGTAGCACAAAGTTGCAATCCTTACAACGAAATGCCTCATCTCCACTTGTATAACCACAAGCATTGCATTTCCCATTGCGCTTTATGTAGTAAAAGAGGGGGTGTTCATGTTTCAAACATGTTCGAGAACCAGGAGTAAGAGCAATCACACATCGGAGACATATTTTTCGCTTACATCCACAACATTCATAAGCAAAGGCATTAGATATGTCCCAACATTCTGCACACTTAAAAACCTTGTCTGAAATAAGGGTGAGAGGCTTTTGGCAATAATGATGCCAAACATTCTTCATCCTAGGTAACTCGGCACATGCTTTATGAAGAAAAAAATCACATTCTGAACAGTAGTAAAATGGATCCGAGATTGGCAACATACACCCATCGCAACTATTTTCATATCCTCCAACAAAGGGACCTAACATTAGATTATGCTTATGCTTGAAATGCTTTATTTTTGTAGCTTCTCCAGCATCGTTCCTCTCAATAACACTGATGGAACTTTCATTGGGCATCTCATCTTCATTTTCTAGTGAAACTATTGAATATGAATATTTATCCTTCAATGCACACTTCACATGGAATATAACATTGCACTTTGAACAATCGTAACTACCATGCTCTGTATTGACTTCATCATGGCATATCATGCAATCCAAAACCCTAAAATCTTCTATGTCATGGAAATATGTATGAAGAAGGCGATGGTCATGCCACTTACTTTTGATAATGCGAGGCAATGAACTGCAATTTTTATGGATTATAATGTTGCATGTACCACATGTATAGGCAACATGATTTCCTTCAGTGCCACACGCATCACAAGTGAATGGAACTTGTCTCAAAAATAAAGTGAATGGATGTTTATGATTTGTACTCTCAATAACTTGTAATAGTGATTGTGATCCACAATCAATGTGAACAACAAAGTTACAAGGAGAACAACCATAAACAAATCCACTTCCCCTTCTTGTCCTTGTTACTTGGCATATCTTGCAAGAGAGCCGTTGGCTATTAAATTGTAGAACAAGAGGATGCTTGCGATGGCACGCATGATTCAGTTTGAAAGGAAGCTCAGCGCATTTTTCATGTAAATTAAAACCACAGTCAGGAGAAAAGTGTGTATAATTTGTTAATGAATCCCAACACCCAAAGCACTTACCAAGATAATCACCATATTCAGTGGAAATCGAAGGAAGTAGAAGGGCAACATGCTCAAGCTCTTTCAAATTATTCTCAGCAATATTAAATGTAAACAAAGCACATTTAATATGAAAGTCCAATCCGCAAGAGCAATGATAAACAAACTTATCATCCTCTTTATCACAAAAATCACAAATGTACTCTCCAGATGAATAAGGTGCATTTTGCATAAGAAGAAGAGGATGGTCGAGATGAAAAGGGTGATTAAGTTCCAAAGGAGCCTCAGCACATACCTTGTGAAGGTAAAAACCACAATCCTGGGCACAGCTAAAACATGGAGTTGACACCTTCTCCCCACACCTTGAGCAGTTAGCTACTATCCGCTGATCTTCATTCAAAAGAAGAAGCAAGGGATGTCGGTGACCATAGTTCTGTGACTCCATCTCTCCTTCCTCTTTGGCTTTTTCCGTCGACGTAGGAAGAACAAAAAAACAGAAACTGAATGTTGGAAGTAAAGTAGAAATTTGAAAGAGAGAGAGACTCCAAAACTATCTTAGTATATTGCTTTTAATCTGTCTTTGCTTTCATACTTTACTTGAGTTGGTTTCTTTTATTTCTTTATAATTCTGAACTTTTGTTTTCTAAAAAATATTTTCTTAATAATAAAGTTAAAGTTAAGTATATGACAAACCTTTATTCTGAAATTACGAGGGTATTTTAAATAATATTACAAGTATTTTTCTGTTTATATATAAAATATACATTATTTATTACATCGCTTTTGTCACATATATTGATGCATGCATTGCGGTTATTTGGCTTCCCTTCTTCATATATATATATATATATATTTGATCATGACTGTAAATAGCATAGGTTTAGAGTGAAAGAGGAATTATAGTAAAAGAAAACAACTAAAAATGTAACACAAAATCACATAATTTTATACCTTACACTCAATCTTTATAAAAGATATCTCAGTAATTTTAAAGCATGATTGGAACATTTTAAAATAAAATATCACACCCACAACCAAAGCATGACAAACTAAAGGAATAATATAAAATTTTCACTTTATTCTTTGCTTGGTGGATTTGACAATGAATATTGCTATCCAATCTTTTTGATATTGTTGTGTGCCAAGAAACTACATCTCACAAATTTAAATCTCTCATATTAAATAGTGTGGTTGCTTAATATTTATTTTTAATTTTATGTGTTTCACAAAAGAAAAGTATAAAACATATTTTATCTTGTATGAAACAAATTAAAAGATATTCAAACATCTGGGTAAGATTTTCTGATAATTCTTTGACGAAATTTGATAATTAAAGTAAAACAAATATTTGAAAAAGAAAACCCTAAATCTATCTTTAGTATATTTCTTTTAACAAGTTTCTTTAGACTATTTTGAAACTTTGTTCAAGTGAATGAGTTTCTTATAAATGTTTTTATAATTCAAGGAGGCTTGATACTTTGCTTGAGAGAGTGCATTTTTCAAAGACTTTTTTTCTATCAATACAATATTAGAAGATGGAGAAGGGGATTACAGAATTTAAATTAGGTGTCTTTTCTCCGACTATATCCTTGGAAATGTGGAGCCTTTGGCCTTTGATGATTGAAGCATTAGCTGATTGGGCAATTCACTTCCTTCCGAGTATGATTTGATTTGAATTTGATATTTCTTTTGCTCATATCTGAATGTTTTGGGATTTGTTAAGTAGACTTTTAATCTTAGTAGTTTAAGCATTTTCTGCTTAGTAAGTTATTTACTCAAATTTGTTATTATCAACATAAGCTACGTAGTGACACTATTTTAAGAAGTAGATGTCTGCTACAATGCAAAACTTGGGTAAAGCCTTACAATCAACTATGCTAGTACCACACTGTAAACAATTCATAGTGATACTATTCACTCTTTGAAAATCTGTGTCAAATATAACTGATCAGAAACTTATGTTTTATGCATGTTTATAATACATTTATGTCAGTGCCTTTGGTTTATAAAGCTCTGTTATTTGCTTTGTCTTTGGCAGATTATGGCAGATAAAAATTTAGAGGACAATGATATTGAACCAGCCCCAAAGCTGATTGAAGTAGTGTTTCAAAACTGTAGAGGACAGGTGGATCACTGGGTTGAGCCGTATTTGAGAATCACACTTGATCGATTGAATCGAACGGAGAAACCACGGTTGAAATGTCATCTTGTACAAGGGGTATGGTGTCTGTTGAGCATTGGCCTGCAATGCAACATGTGACCAGCAGCTACTTCAAGCAGACCAGCAATGTAGCAGAACCGAGAGCAGCAACAGCTTGGTGCATTTTGTTTTCTCTTTTGTTCAAATGTAATTTGCCTAGTTAGTTTGTAACTTGAAACTAAAGCTTGTAGGATTAGTTTTTTATTTGTACTTGATGTAATGGCTGATGTATCAGCTAGCTTTGATTTGAATTTCAATCTTGTATTAGTTAAGTATAGGTGGGAGCAGTTACATTGTTAGGTAACTGTCAAATTCACTTTGTAACTTACATATAATTTGATATTATCAATGAAAATGTATGTTTTTCAGCTCAATCTTCTTGTTGTTCAATTTTCTTTCTCTTTTCAAAATTTTGCTTCGTTTTCTTACTGTCATTTTTAGCAAACTTAGTTCGTTTTGTGATTTGTTGCTGCCTTTGTTTCAACAGTGTCGAGGCATAGCTTTATTCTTTTGCAAGATGATGTCATATTTTTATATGCTCATCTCATGTCTTGTAAATGTTACACATTTGATATTTTGCCTGTTGCTTTTCTTCTATCAGAAATACTCTTTTATTCCTGGAAAGTGATTTAATAACACGACACTGTTCTTCCTTACCCAGATTGCTAATGCAGTCTATTACAATGCAGCCTTGACACTCAGCATATTAAACAAGTTCTCTGTTACAACTGAAGTGTTCAACCTTTGGCTCCAGTTGTTGCAACATGTTAGAAAGAGTGGTTTACGAGCGAATTTTAAGCGGTGGGTGGTTTTGTATTTGCTTTGATCATTTTCCATGTCACTCTGTTTAAGCCTTGGGTATAATATTGTTACTTTTACAATGAATTTTCATACTTCGGCTATTGTCTTGCTATGACTCAATAAGTTATCTGGCTTCTACAGGGAACATTATAAGAAAGTGTGCTTGTACGAGTTAAGAAACAGATTAGGATATCACAGCAGAGTCTTGAGCTAGAAGCTTCAATGACTTGATATGCAACCAAGAAAATCGGGCTTGAGAAATCAAGAACAAATTTCTTAACAAGAACCAAAACAAGAAAGAATGCTGAAAGATTCATCTCTTGATTGCTGAAACATTTCATTACATATAAACAAGTAATTAACTCGTCTGAAAAATCAAAAGGTTGTCACCTAAACACACCTAACTCCACTAACATGTCTTGAAACTCATAAAACATTACTTGCACACATGGTTAAGCTGATTTATCAAATCCGTCAGCACCAAATACATTAGTTCAAATGTAACTAAGTAGAAAAACATTAGAGAAATACAAAACAGCAGTGTATTGTTCAGCTGCAACTTGCATGGCTCGTTCAAAACACTGCATGAAAGCCACTTCTTAACAGTGCTGCTTGTGCCTTACATCACTTCTTGCACTTCTCGGTGACCAGATTGGCGGGGAGGCTCTTGAGCGTGTATTTAGGGCTGCCCTTCATCTCCTAGTTGCTTACAAGGATCAAGTTGCAGGTCTCTCTCTCTCTCTATATATATAGTGTGTGTGTCAATGCGCTTATACTAGCATGCTGTGTGTCTGAATTTTGAATCTTTTTTAGATTGAATCCTTAAATCCTTCCGTGTTATTTATTTTTTACTTCATTTGAGTGAGCAGAAGCTGCAAAGGAGTAAAAGGTTGAAGATGATGATGATATGGATGGTTTCCAGACTGATGATGACGATGATGTATTGAAGTTGGCATGCATGCAGCAGATAAAGCAACTAGGGAGCAGACAATGCAACATAAGTTATGCGGATGAAGTATGAAGAACAAGCTGCTGTAGTATTTCCGGATGAAGTACATGCAGTTATTGAAGTTGATGCTATTGTTCAGTTTCAGTTTCATTTTGTTACTTTAAGTAATATTCTGTAACTTAGTTAATTGTGCAAGTTGATCTGCAAGTTGCAATGTGTAAAGAGTGCAATAAGTCTAAAAATAGTAAATATGTTAAAGCTGACCAGCTTATGACTGGTTTATGTATTGGCAGTATACCATCTTTTTAATCAATGAATTTCAATAGAAATCATTCAGAAAAAATACTTTCTCAATTTTTTCTTTCATAATTCTAACCAGATTCTGCTCCATTGCTTAAAAACCTTCATACTTATTGTCAAAGTTTTGTCGTTCTTCATCCTGATACAGTACTTTGTTGTTTAAATCCAGACTGAAGTTTATACTTCATCCGGACAAAATGTGTCAAAAATCCAACATGATGATGGTTCTGATGGGAGTCGATGCGGAGGACGAAGGTGCAGCTGATAGCATGAGGCTTCAAAAATTAGCTGCCCAGGCATGCATTATTTTGGTCTTTGAAGGTTATTTGATACTTGGCTCGTCATAAATATCACAAACTGGTAAATAAGATGGGAATGTCTAGCTACTATATGGATAAAGATGGAAGATTCTCGAATGTTGGTACCGATGACTAGCATGGCAAGGAGGGCTGGAATGATGAACTTTGGAAATTAATAGTAATGCTTCGATGGGACCTTTTTAACGAGCCTATTATAATATATTTCCTTTTTGTAATTGGTCCTTGGACTTTCCAATCCTTTATTTCACTCCATCTTTGTTTTCTATAGGCGAAAGCTTTCCGCACAAATAACGATGATGACGAGGATGACTCTGATGATGACTTTAGTGACGATGAAGAAATACAGTCACCAATTGATGTCGATATTGTTTGCAGTCCATTCAAGTCATTCATTGGTTCATACGGTTTTGAAGGTGATCAAAACCCCAAAAAGGTCAAGTTCCAAATCCATGGAGATTTTTTGTGTATAAAGTACTCTTCATCCGCAAAACACAGGGTTAGGGAACTCCGAGTTTGCCAGTTTTGGCTAGTCTGGTGAGTCCGTCCCAACTCATCCATCAGTTTCTGTTTTGCATCTTTTCACACTATCCGTCAAAGTTATTCCCAATTAGTTGTTTCCGGGTCGGATCTTCTCCCGGGGATGACTGGTCTGGGGCCATGCATACAGTCTATAGTATGCCATGTTTAATCAAATGGCAAAATTTTTGTGTTTTGCATTGACGATTTTGGTGAAGAAAATTTTGCCTTTTACCTCATTTCCCTGCCAGGTATAGTGTATCAATACCAGGGAATTTTATTTTTGTTTGGGATTAAGATTTATGTTTTGTTTTTTTGCCCTTTAGAGGGCTACTTTGGTTGCCAATTTGTAAGAATATGATTCTTTTATGTTATGGGATTAATGAAAAAGAATATATTCGGATTTTGATTGTTTGCATGTATTTGTGTTATTTTTAGTTACTACCGACGCAATCAATAGTATTAGTATTTTGGGAAATATAGTTCATTGCATGGGCACCTTTGAGAATAATTATTGTCAATTTTAATGCCCACTATTTTGGCATGTTTATGTTCATTTTCTCTTTCAAGTAATTATGTACTTTATAATTATACTTTTGTGGGCCAATATTTTTTTTTAGTTTTTGATAATTTATTCAATTAAACTGGACAAATCAATTCAATCGGGAACTTATTCTTTGATCTATCGGTTTAGTTTTAAAATCTTTGTTATTCAGATTAAATTCGAGATTGGTTTAATAATGAATAATTATTTGATACTGAAACTTTTAGATTTCATAATAATTATGTTTGAAATTTGACAAGTTTCTCATTTGCTTATATATCTAATTTTTATATTTCCAAATCTTTACTCTACTCTATTTGTTGAATTTAAAAAATTTACAGGATAATTTTCTTTTAAATATTTTAATATAAAAACATAATATCTAAATGTATTTATATTTAAATGTTTTCTATTCATGAGAATGAGTTCCGGCAGCTATTCTTAATAGCTATACGATGGTAGTTATCGATGAGAATGAGTTCCCATCCCGAAGAAGATGAGTAAGGAAACTACATACAAGGTTGTGATATAAGAGAGATAAATGAACTAATCCTTCAACTTTATTTGGAACTGTAATAATTTTAGTTTATCAAATGCTAAACCTAATTTGAATGTGCAACAAAAGAGAGAAATAATTTTAGAAAAAAAGTTCTATTTTCAAGTAAGCTTATATAAAGAAACAAAGAGAAGCATTCAACAATAGCTTTATTATTGTAAGTACAATCACACTCCCAAATTACAAGAAAAGCTAAAATCAACAATCAAACACCAATGCAAACCACACAAGTTTCAACTCCAGATTATTACATAATATTTATTTAAAATTTAAAAAGTCAGATAAACCAAATTATAATGAAAACTAACATCACAAGTAATAAGGTAAAGATCAAACCTTGTGTTCCACTCTTGAGTTTTTCTGCAAATGAAGTGGTAAGTTTCAAATATGATTACATCTGAATTACTACATGGGCCATTCCGACCAAGACTGTAGAGAATCGGGTGCTACACAATTCCAGTGGACAATATATTTACACTCCGACTTTGAGCATTCAAGAGCCACATCTTTACAAGGCTCACCACATTTATCACAACCAGGGTAGTAATACTTCTTCTTCACAATGGTAAGTAGGTGTGGATGATCTGTTTCTTCATAGATGCTCCCAAGTTTGAGGTATGGATAACTTCCAAGAACACAACCAACATGACCAGAAGTATCACATGTTGCACAATGATAAAACCAACGATTTGGATCTCGACTTTTTTCACAGATATCACAATGATAACTTTTTGAATAACTGTTATCATCATGATCAGTGAGTGAAAGAAGATGCTCATCGCATTTGTGACGAGCTGTAATTGGAAGTGAAAAACATTCAAGATGTAGTACAAAATTGCAATCCTTACAACAAAATGCCCCATATCCACTTGTTGTATAACCACAAGCATTGCACTGGCCTTTGTAGTCTCTGTATAAAAAGAGGGGGTGTTCATGTCTCAAACATGTTCGAGCACCAGGAGTAAGAGCAATCACACATCGGAGACATATTTTTCCCTCACATCCACAACATTCATAAGCAAAGGCAGTAGATATGTTATTACAGTATTGACACTCAAAAGCTTTGTCAGAAATAAGGGCGAGAGGCTCTTGGCAATTATGATGCCAAACATTCATCATCTTTGGTAACTCGGCACACGCTTTATGAAGAAAAAAACCACATTCTGAACAGTAGTAAAATGGATCCGTATTGGAACCCACCATTCTTTGAAAAGTCAAATGGGGTGGGCACCGAAAGTAGAAAGTAATATTGGTTGGCAAGTTGGGTTAAAAGTTGGCATGGGATAATTGCAATTTTGGTCCCTAATTGTATAGGGACATTGCAAGTTGATCCTTGAACCTCAACTATAAATAGGCCTAACCATTTCTTACTTTCTTCATCCCATAATTGCCATTCTCTACTTAAGGCATTATTCTCTCTCTATTTGTAAATTTCACTTGTAATTTTGGAGTGAAATATATTTGGTAGTGCCCAAGGACGTAGGCAAAATTTGCTGAACCTCGTTAAAATTCTGGTGTTCTTTATTATTTGTTTTGCATATTTTGTGAATGTGATTGTAGTGATTTATTGTGCTATTAAATTACGATAGAGGGATATTCGGCTAGGAAAGACTTGGTATTTAAGTGATCTTCGTGATCTACCTCTCTTTCCGGAATTGAACTTGGTGTGATTTTTCAAGACAATAATTTTACTCTTTCACACGCTTCAGCGCAACAATTGGTATCGAGCAGATTCGTACTTGGGGAATACGACCGTTTACGGTACTATTCACGATATCTGACTATTTACGATATCTGATACTATTCACGTATACGGTACTATTTACTGAATACTGATCTGTTCACGTATCTGATGAGTTGGGATTGAGGAGAAAATGGCGGCAAAGATCGTCATCGACAAGGACTCATGTGACAAATGCAAAATTTGAAGTAGAGAAATTTGACGGTACCAATAATTTTGGTATGTGGCAATGTGAGATCTGGATGTCTTATGTCGCAAGAGCTAGATATAGCCCTTGAAGAAAAACGACAAGATGGATGACAAAGAGTGGGCCAAGATCAATAGACAGCGTGTGGTACAATCCGCCTATGTTTGGCCAAAGAGCGAAGTACTACATCATGAGGGAGACATCAGCGAAGAAGTTATGGGATACACTGGAAGAAAAGTTTCTAACGAAAAGTCTTGAAAATAGGCTTTATATGAAAAAGAAACTTTATTGATTCACGTATGCACCCGGTATGTCGATGAATGACCATGTGAACTCATTCAATAAAATTTTAGCAGACTTGCTAAATTTGGATGAGAAATTTGAAGATGAAGACAAGGCATTATTGTTGTTGAATTCCCTTCCTGATGAATATGATCATCTTACCACCACATTACTTCATGGGAAGGACACGATCACATTTGATGCGATCAGTAGTCGTTGTATAGATCTGAGACTCGAAAGAAAGATAAAAGAGATCACAGAGATACAACCGCAGAAGTCTTAACAGTAAGAGGTCGTTCACACAGCAGACAAATCTGGTAGAAGGAGAAAGTCCAAAGGGAGACCCGCCAAAGATGAATGTGCCTTTTCTTGTGAAAAGGGCATTGGAAAAAGAATTGTCCTAAGCTACAAAAGGGCAAGGCTATTTCTAATGCATGTGTAGCGAGCATGATGAGAGTCGACTTTAGCTTGGTTGGCATGGCAATGGCATGTCAAGCGGATGAGTGGATTTTGGATTCAGGATGTACTTACCATATGTGTCCTAATAAGGACTGGTTTTCTAGTCTTAAAGAGCTAGAAGGTGGAATTGTTCTTATGGGCAATGATAGTGCTTGTAAGACAATGGGAGTGGTACAGTCAATTGAAGAATCACGACGGCTCAATCCAAGTCTTGACAGATGTTCGCTACGTACCTAGCTCAAGAAAATCTCATCTCATTAGGGGCCCTAGAATCTAAAGGGCTCACAATCACTTTGAGAGATGGATTACTAAAAGTAGTAGCTGGGCAATTGACGGTGATGAAAGGCACAAGAAAAAATAACTTGTACTTTTTAAATGGAAGTACAGTTATTGGATCAACATCAACAATTTCTACAAAAATGTAGATTCAGAGGCTACCAGATTATGGCATATGCGATTGGGACATCTTTGGTGAAAAAGCTTTGCGACATTGGCGAAGCAAGGCTTGTTGAAAGGTGCAAATTCTTGCAAAATGGAATTCGTGAACATTGTGTTCGGGCAAGCGAAGAGGGTAAAATTTGGTCCAAGAATTCACAATCGAAAGGAATTCGGACTACGTTCACGATGATGTGTGGGGACCTACCAAAGTAGCTTCTTTGGGAGGTATGCACTATTTTGTTACTTTTGTTGATGATTATTCAAGAAAAGTATGGGTGTATCTAATGAAAAGAAAAAGTGAAGTTTTGGATGCATTTCGAAATGGAAGAAGATGGTAGAGACTCGATCGGTCGAAAGGTCAAACGACTTCGATCGGATAATGGTACTTGAGTACAAAAGCGATTCATTTCTACAAGTATGCCAAGATGAGGGCATTGTGCGACACTTCACTGTTCGGGATACACCACAATGAGAATGGGGTGGCAGAACGCATGAATCGAACTATCTTGGAGAAAGTTCGATGTATGTTGTCCAATCTTGGATTGGACAAATAATTTTGGGCTGAGGCAGTTACATATGCGTGCCATCTAATTAACCGTTTGCCATCACCGCAATAAATGGAAAAACTCCTATGGAGATGTGGACTGTAAATCACTCTCGATTATGATTCTTTACATGTATTTGGTTCCACCGCATATTATCATGTAAAGAATCTAAGTTAGACCCAAGAGCAAAGAAAGCATTATTCTTGGGTATAAGCGATGGAGTAAAAGGATACCGTCTCGGTGTCCTAATACAAGGAAAATTGTTTTCATAGAGATGTGACTTTTGATGAATCAACCATGTTGAAGTACAAGGATTCACAAAAGGATGACAAAACCAGAGTACTTTGCGTGGTGGAGCTTGAAAAGGTTAACGATGATCCAGCTAATATTGGAGGGACAAATGATGAAGAGGTTCCTACCCAAGAACCTCTACAGCAACAAGATTCAATTGCATATAGAAGGCCAAGAAGAGAGATTCGTAAGCCTGCTCGCTTTGATGATATAGTGGCCTATGCACTTCCAATTGTAGATGATGATGTTCCTTCTACTTACATAGAAGCAGTAAGTAACCCTGATGGTGTAAAGTGGAAGCAAGCAATGAATGAAGAAATGCAGTCTCTTCATAAAAATAAGACCTGGGAGTTGGTGACACTACCCAAGGGAAAGAAGGCAATTGGATGCAAATGGGTATATGCAAAGAAGGAAGGATTTCCTGATAAAATTGAAATTCGATACAAGGCTAGATTGGTAGCAAAGGGTTACGCTTCGTAAAGAAGGAATAGATTACAATGAAGTGTTTTCTCCGGTTGTGAAGCATTCGTCTATTCGGATTTTGCTAGCCTTGGTTGCATAATATGATCTTGAACTAGTTCGACTTGATGTGAAGACCGCGTTTTACGGTGATTTGGAAGAGGAAATCTATATGACTCACCCGGATGGATTCAAGGTTCTTTGGGAAAGAAAATTGGGTTTGCAAACCGACAAAGTCGCTTTATGGATTGAAGCAATCTCCGAGGCGAGGGTACAAGCGATTTGATCAGTTCATGAAAGGGCAAAGGTACACAAGAAGTAAATTTGATCATTGCGTGTATTTTCAGAAGCTACAAGAAGAAACTTTCATATACTTGCTCTTATATGTTGATGATATGCTAATAGCATCTAAGAACAAAGTTGAGATTGAAAGATTGAAGACTCAACTCAATCTCGAGTTTGAGATGAAAGATCTAGGAGAAGCTAAAAAGATTCTCGGCATGGAAATATGGAGAGTTAGAGCTCATAATAGAGTTAGCTTGTCTCAGAAGCAGCATTTGAAAAAGGTACTATAGCAGTTTGGCATGAACGAGCAGACAAAACCTGTAAGTACCCCGTTGGCTTCTCATTTCAAGCTTTCTGCACAACTATCTCCTTCGACGAATACGGAACGAGAATACATGTTGCAAGTTCCGTATTCTAATGCGATGGGTAGCTTGATGTATGCAATGGTGTGTACAAGACCCGACATTTCACGAGCGAGTTAGTATAGTGAGCGGTATATGCATAATCTCGAAAAGGACATTGGCAAGTCGTGAAATGGATTCTATGGTATATTCGGAAGACCGTGGATGTTGGATTCTTGTTCAGCGAGGATAATACACTTGGTAAAGGTGTTATTGGGTACGTTGATTACGACTATGCGGTGATTTGGACAAGCGAAGATCAACCACCGGTTATGTGTTTACACTTGCTGGAGGACCAATAAGTTGGAAGTCTACACTACGATCTCAGATTGCATTGTCAACCACGAGCGAGTACATGGCATAACAGAGGTCAGTAAAGGAGGCTATTTGGTTACAAGGTATGGCTAAAACCTTGGGGTTGGTTCAGAGCATATTAACGTGTATTGTGATAGTCAAACTGCTATTCATTTAGCAAAGAATCAAGTCTATCATGCACGTACAAAACATATCGACGTCTGATTCCATTTTGTGCGGAAATTATTGAAGAGGGAAAATTTGTCTTGAAGATCAAGACTGCAGATAATCCCGCAGATATGATGACCAATGTAGTAATGACAACCAAGTTCAAACATTGTTTGAACTTGATTAATATCTGCAAGTTTAACAGTTGAAGAAGGCACTATCAAGTATTGTTGTCAAAAGCGAAAGAATTGTGTGAAGATAAGATTATCCTAATCAAATCTTCAAGGTGGAGATTATTGGAACCCACCATTCTTTGAAAAGTCAAATGGGTGGAGCACCGAAAGTAGAAAGTAATATTGGTTGGCAAGTTGGGTTAAAGTTGGCATGGGATAATTGCAATTTTGGTCCCTAATTGTATAGGGACATTGCAAGTTGATCCTTGAACCTCAACTATAAATAGGCCTAACCATTTCTTACTTTCTTCATCCCATAATTGCCATTCTCTACTTAAGGCATTATTCTCTCTCTATTTGTAAATTTCACTTGTAATTTTGGAGTGAAATATATTTGGTAGTGCCCGAGGGCGTAGGCAAAATTTCTTGAACCTCGTTAAAATTCGTGTTCTTTATTATTTGTTTTACATATTTTGTGAATGTGATTGTAGTGATTTATTGTGCTATTAAATTACGATAGAGGGATATTCTGGCTAGGAAAGACTTGGTATTTAAGTGATCTTCGTGATCTACCTCTCTTTCCTGGGAATTGAACTTGGTGTGATTTTTCAGTACAATAATTTTACTCTTTCACACGCTTCCGCGCAACAATCCGAGATTGGCAACATACACCCATCGCAACTATTTTCATATCCTCCAACAAAGGGACTTAACATTAGATTATGCATATGCTTGAAATGCTTTATTTTTGTAGCTTCTCCAGCATCGTTCCTCTCAATAACACTGATGAAACTTTCATTGGGCATCTCATCTTCATTCTCTAGTGAAACTATTGAATATGAGCTTTTATCCTCTGTCACACAATGCACATGGAATGTAACATTGCAATGTGAACAACAATAACTACCATACTCTGGATTGGCTTCATCATGACAAATGGTGCAATCTGAACTTCTAAATTCATCCGGAAGGAAATATTTGTGAAAAAGGTGATGATCATGCCAACTGCTTTTGATGATACGTGGCAATGTAGTGCACCTTCTATGGACCATAATGCTGCATGTAGAACATATATAGGCAACGTAAATTCCTTCAAGACCGCACGCATCACAAAAGTACGGCACTCGTCTCAGAAGTGGAATGAATGTGTGTTGATGGCTTTTGTCTTCAACAGCAAGATCAAGTGGTGGTGGTAAACATATTGTGTGAAATACAAGCTTACAATATGTACAACCATAAACAAATCCTCTTTGGGTACTTGCTTTGCATATCTTGCAAGAAAGTCTCTCATTGTTAAATTGTAAAACAAGAGAGTGTTGGCAATGGTACGTAGAATTCAATTTGAGAGGAAGCTTAGCACATTTCTCATGTAAATTAAATCCACAATCAGGAGAAAAATGTGTATAATTTGCTAATGGTTCCCAACACACAAAGCACACTGCAACATAATCACCGATTTCAGTGGAAATAGATGGATCTTGAAGGGCAACATGCTCAAGCTCTTTCAAATTATTCTCAGCGATATTAAGCGTTAATAAAGCACATTTAATATGAAAGTCCAAATTGCAAGAGCAGTGATAAGCGAATTTCTCACATCTTTCATTGCAGAAATCGCAAAGCACGAAAGAATGTTGTGACCTTTGCATAAGAAGAAGAGGATGATGAGGATGAAAAGGATGATTAAGCTCCAAAGGTGCCTCAGCACATACCTTGTGAAGGTAAAACCCACAATCCTCGGCACAGCTAAAACATGGGGTTGACACCTTCTCGCCACACCTTGAGCAGTTAGCTACAATCAGCAGCTGATCTTGATTCAAAAGAAGAATCAGGGGATGCTGGTGCCCATAATTCTGTGACTCCTCCATTTCTCCTTCCTCTTTGGTTTTTTCCATCGATGTAGCAAGAAAGAAAAAAAACAGAAAGTGAATTATGGAAGTAGAGTAGAAATTTGAAAGAGAGAGACTACAAAACTATCTTAGTATGTTGCTTTTAATCTGTCTTTGCTTTCATGCTTTACTTTTATTTGTTTATATTTCTAACTTTTAAAAAAAATATTTTCTTAATAATAAAGTTGAAGTATAAGACAAACAATTATTGTAAAATTATGAGGGTATTTTAAATAATATTACAAGTATTTTGATGTTTATATATTATTTATTACATATATTGACGCATGCATTTTCATAATTCAATCTTAATTTATAATAACTACGAATGGGATGTCATGGATTTGGGTGGTTTCTACCTTAACTATTAAATTTGAGAACAATGAAAAAATTAAAGAAAAATACAAAATTTTCACTTTATTCCTTGCTTTGTGGATTAGATAATGAATATTGGTATCCAATCTTTCTTGGTTTTGTTGTGTGCCCATAAATTTAAATGTCCCACATTGATTTTAATTTTATGTGTTTTACAGAAAGAAAACTATAAAAATAGTTTTTCCTGTGAAATAAATTAAAAATTTTAGAATAAACTATTAAAATAGTCATTTTTGTTTATTTCAGGTTACATTTTAATCATTTATGTTTGAAATGTTACGTTTTAGTCACTTACATTAACATATTGTAACATTTTAGTCACTGAGTTGTTAATTGCCATTAATGGCGTAACAGTAAGATGACGTGGCACGTTAAATCATTATTTCAAAAGAAAATTTTAGGTTAAATTATAAAATTGGTCCCATATTTTTTCATTTTGAGCAATTTAAAGTTTTTTATAAAATTGGTCCCATATTTTTTCATTTTGAGCAATTTAAAGTTTTTTCTTTTATATTCTTTAAACTTTCCTTTTTTCCCCTTTAGTTTTCCTCCCTTTTTCATCTCTTTTAGCATAATTTTTTTTATATTTTCCATTTGTTAAACTTTTTTCTATTAATGAAAAAATAAAAGGCGAAAGTTGAAACCAAAATAAAACTTAGTTCGCATATTCTCACCCCACAATTACAAACCCTCATCATCCATTATCAGTTCAACAAACAAAATTTAGATCTCTCAATGACCTAGTCCACAAACTCGCCTCACTCAGAGACCTCACCAGTCGTGACTTATGGTCGTCCACCCTCAACAAAGTTTCCTGAGCCCGTTCCCTAAATCTCCTAACCAACTCCCATGACCACCTTATCTAGCTATCTTACCTACAAAATTCTCACCCTATTGAAACTACGTTGTTTCATGAATTTTTCAAACGAGCTCTACACTCTCAATGACTAAAATGACCACCATACGAAACTTACCATCAACTTTACCCAAACCAATTTGGTTCCATGCTACCTTTCTCTCTTTGGTTCATCCATGCTCGGCTTTCAATCAAGCTTGTTTGGAAATATCCAAGAATGTTTAGATCAATTTTATCATTTGCTTAATTTTATTCATCAGAAAAAGAAAAAGGAAATGAATAATCTACACGCTTTTGTAAAAGTCTGAAAATGGAAAAAAATTGTTTTGAATATAAAGAATTCAATTTATGTTTAGATTTGATTAAGGATATGGTTTTTTATATTGATTAGTTAGACCCAATTTTAGTTTCAAAATTAGGTTATATTCATATCAAGATTTAATTAAGAAGGATTGATATTCGATTTTCAGTGAAATTCAATTTAAAAACATGTGAAAGAAACAAGGACTTGGTTTATTTGGCAGGTAAAGATTATGATTCTGCTGTGAAAATATAATAAGAGAGAAAAATAAAGGGGAAGAAAAAAGAGAAATAAAGAAATAAAAAGAAAAAATAAATTGTTCAAAAAATAAAAGTATAGGGACTAGTTTTAATAAATGGAAAACATAGAAAAATTATATTAAAAGAAATGGAGATAGGAGAAAATAGGGGGAGAAGAAGAAGAGAATGAAAACACAAAAGAAAAAGGAAAGTTTAAAGAACATAAAATTAAATTAAATTACTTAAAACGAAAAAAATATAGGGACTAATTGTATAATTTAACCTAAAATTTCCGTTTGAAATGATGATTTAACGTGCCACGTCAGCTTACCATTACATCGTTAATGACAATTAATGCTCAGTGACTAAAATGTTACAACACGATAACATGAACAACTAAAATTTAACATTTCAAATATAAGTGACTAAAATGCAACCTGAGATAAACAAAAATGACTATTCTGATAATTTACCTAAAATTTTATTTAATTCTCTTTATACATTGTTGATAATTTCATAAAATAAATTATAAATTTTCAAACATCTATTAAAATTTTCTGGTAATTCCTTGACAAAATTCGATAACTAAAGTATAGCGAATATTTGAAAAGAAAACCCTAAATCTATCTTTAGTACATTTCTTTTAACAAGTTTCTTCGGGCTACCTTCATGCTTTGCTTGAGTGAGTGCATCTACCAATGATTTTTTTTTTATATCAATACAATACTAGAGGATTGAGAAGGGATGACATATAAGAGCTTTAATCACTATTCCAATCATGTCCAACTCTATTAAATATTTTAAATTAAAAATAAAAAACATTTAATAAATTTAAAATTCCCACAAAAATTTTTTAGAAAAACAATAAACTATTCCTGGATTTAATTGAGCTAATAACAAATACAATAATATTTTTAGTGGACATACATTGAAGATGAGATAAAGTAACTTAGATTCTTTAGCAATGTTAACCAAATTTGCCCATCAACTCACCACTTGATGAACAAAGCTAGAGAACATATGCAACAATGAGTTAACCTCTTAAACATCTGTTTCAAATCCAAAGTTTGTACCATTCATCTATGTCCTCAAGTTACTTCCACGGCAAATTTCAAACCACACATATTTCAGCTTTAGATTATTACATAACATTTATTTAAAATTTAAAAATTAAGAAAAACCTAATTACAATGATGACAACAACTAATATCACAAATAACAAGATAAAGATCAAACCCTATAATATCACAGATAACAAGATAAAGATCAAACCCTATTTTTCAATATTGAGTTTTCTTACAAATGAAGTGACATGTTTCAAATATATTTGCGCAAGGGCCACTTCCACCAACTCAGTAGAGAAACGGGTGCTACACAATTCCAGTGGACAGTATATTTGCATTCCAACTTTAAACATTCAAGAGCTATATCTTCACAAGGCCAACCACATTTATCACAATCAAGGTAATCATACTTCTTCTTCACAAGGGTGAGTAGGTGGGGATGATTTTTTTCTTCATAGATGCTCCCGAGTTTGAGTAATGGATATGTTCCAAGAACACAACCAACATGAGAAGAAGTATCGCATTTTGCACAATGATAAAACCAACTGTTTGGGTCTCGACTTTCTTCACAGATATCACAATGATGATTTTCTAAATAGTTGTTATCATCATAATCAGTGAGTGAAAGAATATGCTTATCGCATTTGTGACGAGCTGTAATTGGAAGTGAAAAACATTCAAGATGTAGTACAAAATTGCAATCCTTACAACAAAATGCCCCATCTCCCTTTGTTGTATAACCGCAAGCATTGCAGTACTGGCCTTTGTGGTCTCCGCAGAAAAAGAGGGGGTGTTCATGTTTCAAACATGTTCGAGCACCAGGAGTAAGAGCAATCACACATCGGAGACATATCTTACTCTCACATTCACTACTTTCATAAGCAAAGGAATTAGATATTTGCCAACATTGTTCACACCAAAAAACCTTGTACGAAATAAGGGCAAGAGGTTCTTGGCAACGATAATGCCAAACATTCTTCATCTTAGGTAACTCGGCACACGCTTTATGAAGAAAAAAAACACATTCTGTACAATAGTAAAATGGATCCGTGATTGGCAACATACACCCTTCACAACTATTTTCATATCCTCCAACAAAGGGACCTAACATTAGATTATGCATATGCATGAAATGCGTTACTTTTCTAGCTTCTTCAGCATTGTTCCTCTCAATAACAATGATGGAACTTTCATTGGGCATCTCATCTTCATTTTCTACTATTTCATATGAATTTTTATCCTTCATTGCACACTTCACATGGAATATATCGTCACACTTTGAACAATAGTAATTACCATGCTCTGTATTGACTTCATTATAGCATATTATGCAATCCAAAACTCTAAAATCTTCTGTGTGATGGAAATATTTGTGAAAAATGCGATGATCATGCCACTTGCTTTTGATGATGCGTGGCAATGAAGTGCACTTTTTATGGACCATAATGTTGCATGTACAACATATGTAGGAAGCATAACTTCCTTCAATACCACATGCATCACAAATGAATGATGATCCTCTCGGAAACAAACTGAAAGGATGTTCATGCCTTTTATCTTCAACAACAAGATCTAAAGCTGCTGATACACATTCAAAGTGAGCAGCAAACTTACAAGGTGAACAACCATAAATAAATCCTAAACCTTTTCCACTGGTTTCTCCGCATATCTTGCAAGAGAACTGTTCGCTATTAAATTGTAGAACAAGAGAATGCTTGCGATGGCCCACATGGTTCAGTTTGAAAGAAAGCTCGGCGCATTTCTTATGTAAATTAAATCCACAGTCAAGAGAAAAGTATGTATAATTTGCTAATGGTTCCCAGCACCAAAAGCATTTAGAAACATCTTCAAGTTCTTCATCACCACTTTTAGTGGAAATCAATGGATGTTGAAGGGCAACATGCTCAAGCTCTTTCAAATGATTTTCAGCAATATTAAATGTAAATAGAGCACATTTAATATGAAAGTCCAATTCGCACGAGCAGTGATATACAAACTTGTCACCACTTTGACGGCATAAAGCGCAAATGTACTCTCCAGGTGAATTATAAGGTGGGTTTTCCATAAGAACAAGAGGATGGTAGTGATGAAAAGGGTGATTAAGCTCCAAAGGTGCCTCAGCACATGCCTTGTGAAGGTAAAACCCACAATCCTGGGCACAGCTAAAACATGGAGTTGACACCTTCTCGCCACACCTTGAGCAGTCAGCTACAATCAGCTGATCTTCATTCAAAAGAAGCAAGGGATGTTGGTGACCATAATTCAGTGGCTCCTCCATTTCTCCTTCCTCTTTGGTTTTTTCCGTCGACGTAGCAAGAAAGAAAAAAACTGAAACTCAATGTTTGAAGTGAAGTACTAATTTGAAAGAAAGAGACCCCAAAACTATCCTAGTATATTGCTTTTATTCTGTATTTGCCTTCGTACTTTACTTTAGTTGGTTTCTTTTATTTGTTTATATTTCTTAACTTTTTATATAAATTTTCTTTTCTTAACAATAAAGTTAAAAGATTAGTAAAGTACAAGACAAACCTTTATTGTAAAATTATGAGGTATTTTCTATAATATTACAAGTATTTTGATGTTTATATATTATTTATTACATGGATTTTGTTGTTGTGTGCTAAGGAAGTACATGTCACAAATTTAGTTGTGTTGGTTGCTCAATATTGATTTGTACTTTTATTTGTTTCATAAAATAAAAGTATAAATAAAATATTTTATTCAACAAATTAAAATATTTTATTTAATTCTCTTTATACATTGTTGATAATTTCATAAAATTTATTATGAATTTTTAAATATATGTTAAGATTCCCTAAGAAAGTTAAAAATAAAAGTATAACGAATATCTAAAAAGAAAAACCCCAAATCTATCTTTAGTATATTTCCTTTAACGAGTTTCTTTATACTACCTTAATACTTTGCTTGAGTGAGTGGATTTCTTATAAATGTTTTTATAATTCAATGAGGCTTGATACTTTGTTTGGGTGAGTGTATTTTATCAAAAATATTTTTTTACCAATACAATATTAGAGGATTGAGAAGAGGATGACGGAGTTTAAATCACGTCTAGGTGTGAGACAAGAGCTTTAATTTGAACATATATTGAAGATGAGATAAAGTAACTTAAATTCCTTAGCAATGTTAACCAAATTTGCCCATCAACTCACCAATTGGTGAACAAAGCTAGAGAACATATGCAACAATGAGTAAACCTCTTAAGCAACTGTTTCAAATCCAAACTTTTCTTTTTAAATTTGGGCCAAGGTTAAAGAAAGGCTTGGGGTTGCAAAGTTTGTACCTTCAATAATACTTTCATGGCAATGAAGCTGTGCTCATGACTGTTAATAACATAACTTTGCTCTCTTAATTGTCTAAACAATCTTTGCTTTTAGCCTTCACTAGATTTCAAAAACATGCAACATTAAGAAAATCAAGCATTGACCCTAAATCTTCTGTTTCGAGCCATATTGCTTCGACTCTTTCATTTTACATGAAATATTTATCCGGCATATAGGGGTATGAATATGTTTATGTTAAACTCGTACTCATATTTATCGTTCATATTCATATTCGAATAAGTTTAAAGTGAAAAGAGGAATGAAAAAAGGTATAGTGAAAGCACTGAAAATAAAAGTAGTTACGATACCACATTTATAATTTTCTTTATTTTCAAAGTTATTTAGCAACACTAAGGTTTATTTACGTAGTTTAATTTTCTTATTCTGTGGAGTCTAGGTTAGTGGGTAATTTTACTATCTTTAATCACAAATACAACAAATAATTCATACTCTATCGCTCCCCAAGTATTGAGATCTCACTTTTATACCGAAAAACTAGAACACTCATCTCCAAAATCTCCCTAAAAACTTAGGAAGTAAACACTCAACAATATTTACAATAACAGTTTGCACTCTCTTACAAAAACAATTTCTCAATAAATATATTAAAGTGCTCTCAATAAACTCTCATATAAGACCTTGACAAGCATATATCAATTTTGGTTTACTAACATAAAATTTAAGTGAATACAAAATAACTCCTTAAAAATAGCTATTACAACATAAACATCTAAAGCACAATCAATCAAATATATGCTCAACAAAATTAACAACACAATCTCGATTAAATCTCCACCTTTTAAAGATTGAATCTTCAAATGCCAAAGATTAGTTTCTATATATGGACCATATTATTTTCAATATAACAACACATTAAAAGTCTAAATTTTTTCTTCATTAAATTGCCAAACCAAAGAAGGTAAATTATTAAACTACCTCAATGACAGCCTACCGTGAACACTATCAAATGTCACTCAGATTCATTATTTACATTTTACCTCAACAACCTTGAATCATAAAAATATAGATACAACAAAATCACTAACAATTACAATAAAAGAAAATAACTAAAAAAAATGTAATAGAAGACGTCCCAAGCATAATTTTATACCCTACACTCAATCTTTGTTGCAAAAGATTTCTCAGTAACTCCAGTAGCAGTAGATCGGAACAAAAACCAAAACTTATTCACATTATTTTATTTTATTTTATTTTAATATTTAATAATTATATACACATTTTTTACTTATTGAAATTTTTTATATAATAATCTTAACATTATTTTAATGTTTACATTAGAGTAATATTATATATTTAGTATAGGTTTACTTTTTTAATGTATTCTAAATTACATAATATATAAAAATAACTTAATATAAAGTATTATAAACTTAAATTGGGCCGAGCTCGGGCTTTGAATGTTCAAACCCAAGCCCAACCCATATTTTAAATGAGCCTAATTTTTTTGCCTATTCCCATTTTTTTGGCCTAGTATTTTTGTCAAAACCCTTTCAAATTTCGGGCGAACCTTTGGGCCTAGGTGAGTAGCCTGACCCATGAACATGTCTAGTACTTTGTCTCCAAAATCCATTAAAATCTAGTAATAAAGGTCATTACAAATCTCAACCCTTCATCTCCTCTCTAAACCTAAAAAATCCATATTGGTAGAGTTTAGGTTTAGATTTGTTACACTTACACCTATTTTCTATTGGTTTTTTGGGGGGTTTGGGACATGAGGTGAAGGAATAGAGAAGAAAAAAGTGGGAAAAGAGAGGAAAGAAAAGAAGAAGAATTCAATAATAATTGTAGTCAAAACTAGAGAATATGCTTTAAAATTTTGGATCATTGAGTTTCTAGGTTTGAGTTCGGTTAGGTATATTTATGCTTGTGTAGATTTAATAACAATTACAATTATTTAATTATTTATTTCATAAATAAATTTCAACTACTTACTATATAAATTCTATACAAATCTTATAATAAACACAATAACATAATTGTTCAATTCTTAAATAAATCCATTATTATTTATTCCATTCTTTCACTTACTAATTGGTATAGCTTTCCTTAATTTATTCACAATTCAATATCAATAAACTATATTCAACTATGCACTTATCAATCATATTCCATTTTAATCCATTTCAATAACAGTCAATTTCATTTATATCATATCAACTTACTATCCCTTATAGCTTTAACTATATACATACGATTCATATATCTCAAATCACATTTCAATTCATCAAGTGGCATCATATATCATCAATTCGGACTCCAATCATTTCATGAACCTTTGATTCATGTTTTCAATTTCATATCTAAATTTTCAATTCTCAATTCAATTTCTCGTTTCATTTCAATAGCTTGATCAATCAAATTTATTCGATTTATTTTTTCACTTATTTACCCCTATTAACAAAATTCAGACCTTGGCGGATACACGGATCCAATCAATCACACCAGTTTGGCACTCGTGCCTCGTCGGATAGTTAGAAGCAAAGTTGACACCCAGTGTCTCATCGGCCTAGCCGAAGAAAGTTGGTACCCAATGCCTCATCGAATCTATCCGAAGAAATATAATGACACCCAGTGTCTCATCGACTCGAGGTCGAAGTATCCCTGAACTCTTCCAATCCTATGGCATGCCAACTATAACCGACCTAGCCCGATACTGTTAATAGGGTATTTGATTCACTTTCTCAATTCAATAATTCTTTCATCAATATACCATTCTAATAATCACATATATTTACACATTTTCATAATTTCATACATTTTCATTCAATTCAACAAATATATTTCAATTATTCATATTAATTTATAATTCAATACAATTCAATTCACTTTTCAATATCAAATATTCAAATATCACAAATCTCATATATTCATATCAATTTCCTCATATTTCCAATCAATATAAATTCAATAAATTCATTGCATACCATAATCAATCCATTTCAATTGTAAAACATCATAATTCTAACACTAACAATTGCCATATGTATATAAATATAACAAATAATGACTAAGTTCGGATTATAGAAATACAAACCATGTTTTCTCGAGCTAACTCCCGTTGTCTTTGCCATTTTTCCTTGCTTAGCTGAGATTTCCCGAGACAACATTAGCAATTAAACTTTAAAGCTTCAAACCTTCAATTTTCCCTTTTCTTTCTTTCCTTTCTTTTTCTCCTTCTTTCTCCCCTGTTTCACGTTTGCCTATTCTGTTTCTTTCCTTTTTATTTCTTTCATTTACTTTGTATTGTTTTATATATATAATATAATAAGTTAATAAATATCTATTTAATAATCAATATTTATTTTACATTTATATATATTTTATTATTACACATGTCACAAATTTTACCATACATTTGTCATACCTTTATTTATTTATTTCATAAAAATATTATAATATAATTATTTAATTAATAAATATCTTTTATAAATAATAAATGTATAAGCCCATTTTGACCCGGGCTAAACCCAACAAGCCCAAAACAAAAAATTAAACCTACCCAACAAACCCACTAAAAACCCTAAGCCCACTAAACCAGCCCAAAACCTTAACACACAAAACAAAACAAAAAAAACCTTAAATTAACATAGCTAGCCTGTAACACCCCAAACCCGGCTCAGAATCCGGCGTGTCACATTGAAGTATTTTTCAAAAACCATGTTTTCATTGAAAACCCTTCTTGATGTTTAGAAACTTTTACCGTTTAAACTTGAATAAAACCTTAGCCTTATTTTTTTTCCAAAATGTGATTCATTGTAATAATCAAAGCATTGTTAACAACCTTGTAAAATCTTATGGGAAACTTTGAAAACTTATAAACCTTTGTAGTGGCAGAAACATGTTATTTTAAAAACAGTTAAGTATCGAGAAATCAAACCTTCTTTGTTATGGCTTAAAGTGAATGGAAGCTGTGCACCAGGTAGGAAACCAGAAAAGAGGTGGTGAGTCTATTGGACTGCTTAAGTACCAAGCTCTTCATGGATCCAATCCTAGACATGCACACATCCATTGCCACACTTAAAGCATATTGCTTGTCCACAAACAACAAATTAAGTTTAAGTCTATTTAAAATATTTATTTCCTTTGAAAACATTTACGTTGCGAAAGCTTTGCTCGGTAATCGTGATATTTTGAAAATAAGTAACTTTTATAAAACGCGCCCTAGAGCTAACCAATTTAATAACCCAAAATATTAAAAATAATAAAAAGAGCGGCCTTATTACAACTTAAACCAGAAAATAATCAAAATAATAAATGCGAAACTTATTTTAAAGAAAACAGAAACTTAATATTCGTGGCCACTCTGAATCCCGCCCAGCTCCAAGTCCATCGATCTAAGGCTCACCTACAAAGATGGGGAAAAGGGGGGTGAGTTTGGAAAACTCAGTGTGTAAAGTATCCCAACCAGAGCCCAAATCAGTTCAAGCTTTACTGGGCCTAAGCCCTATTTAGAAATCAGTGTTAACTGGGCCTTAGCCCATATCAGTATTAATCTGGGCCATAACCCCTTACAGTAACAGAGTATACTGGGCCTAGCCCATATCAGTATTAATCTGGGCCGTAGCCCTATTACAAGTCGAGATATATTGGGCCTTGCCCATATCAACACAGTTGGGCCCATTTTAATACAGTTGGCCCATAATAAAATAGTCTCATATGATTAATGGATGATAACCCCATCCAACCCTGCATTTGCCTCCATCCATCCCTACACTTCCTGTGGGGAATAAATCACCCACGCCATCCCTACACTTACAGTGTTAGCACCGATTGCGGCACTAACTATAATCCGCAGCAAAGTCGCTTATATCGTAATATGTGGCACACTACGAGCAGGTTCTTCCTCCATAATGAAACCCAACCCCATGCAATGATATACATGTCATGGCATATAACAAATGTAATCGAATATCATGTATTTCACCAAAATTAACCCTAGGGGTATAACGGTCATTTAGCACCTAGGGTAAAACGGTAATTTTCATACTTAGGGTAGTTTAATAAAATTTACTATTCTAGAGTTTACATACATATTCTAACCATTAACACATTAATGTAAGCACTTACCGAAGTTTTTACGAATCGGGCCCGTTGGCCCACTAACCTATTTTCTACCCATTAAGCCCAAATATATCGAAGTGCACGAATTACGCACTCTGCAATCATACTGCTTGCGATTATCAAAATTAACAACCAAACCACTCACAAGCTACGCGACGTCAGAAGTTCATAAATGCTTTTTCGCTTTTACTTTTACCGATCTAGTCTATGAGTGGGTGTCGTTTACACACCTGATTTGTAACGGTACGCTGGCGTGATCCACTCACGAGTTGCCTACAATCAAGTTACTAAACGTCAGTCTACATGCCGAAAACAAACTACGTACTATTTCCCCCTTACCAAATTCAGCCAACATCCCTTACCCTAGAGTTCTTACCTTTTTGCCGAAATATGGATTAGATCTAGAGATCCAATCCGAATCAGTCTTCACACCCTTCACTGCACGCCTCCTTGTCCACGCTAATGCTTATACAATGAAAAAGAAAAAAAAGCACCAACACCCTTAGTCCAAACATTAGCCACCCTTAAGGGGTTTCGACTTTTATCTTAAACCATGAATAACTAACACAAGTGATTCGAATACTTACCAATCGTTGTTCTACCCAAGAGAGTGCTCTTATCTATGATTCTAATCCCGATCTACCATAGTCAGAAGAGACAGGTTCAAGTAGCCAATGATTCGGCTTCCTACACCCCAGATATGAAGGTTTTCGGCTTTTGAAAGAAAAAGGGAAAAGGATAGAGATTCGGCTATAGCAAGATTCAGCTTTTTGAGAAATAATGAAGAAAGGAAAATAAGGGAAAAGATAGAAAGAAAGGAGTATGGGTTCGGCTATGGAGAAAAGAAAATATGAATGCAAGAGAGGGGAGAAGAGAGGAGAAACAATGAAGGTCGATCTCAAAAATAACCGTAGATATGAATGGCCCTAACCTAAATCTATTAGTTACTTAAAAATACCTAAGACTAACACCAAAATTTTAAGAGTTTTTTCGGCATTTAATTGCCTATAGCCGAATTGGTACTTTGCCATAAATCTTATTTCGACATAAATTCCTTCCCAAATTTAAATTCCACACTTTTCTCCTAAATTTCAGCCCCCACCAATTTTAAATCCTTGTAGTCCACCGCTTGACCGACTCAAACCATGGCTAGGAGAGTTTCGGTCAAACTCACTCTCCCCCACGTGAGCAGCCTTCCGTGCGCGAGGTGAGGCTCAAACCCCAGACCTCCGTCTGCCCTTGTACCTTCGCCCGTGCTGCTGGCCACTGCACCATGCTTCTCTTTTTACTTATATACGGTCACAGTTAATTATAAACCTTACTGCTGAAGTCTTGGTCCGCTTAAAACAAACCAAAATAACGCCAAGACTGGATTCGAACTCGTGCCTTCTCAGTCCCTTTAACGCGCTGCTGCCACTGTGCCATAAGCTCTATTAAAAAAAAACACACAAATTGCGCACGCCGTGCCTTGAACCCAGGCACTTCCCACGGCCTCCTAGCGTGCTTAGCCACTAGGCCAGGTGCTTCTTTATGCTAAAACTCAGCCCAAGTTATTAATAAGGCCTACTGCCTAGATTCTTTTAAGAGGCAAAATTTGAAAATTTCGCTAAAGCTATGGGCCGAGCCTAGACTTTTTCCCATACTATAAGCCATTCATATTTTATTTAAAAACTAAAATAATAATAATAACCATAATAATGAAAATTTCAAATACGATAATATATATATATTTTTCCTAATAATAATAATTATAATTTCCATAAATCAATAAAAATAGATCTTGTAAAATTTTCTAATAATATGTTAATTTAAACACTAACAATAATAATTTTATAAATATATTTGTATCTAATAATTATAATGATAATAATTTTCATAAAAATTAAAATATTAGTAATAACATAAATATTTTATCAATATATATATATATATATATTTTTAAACACTAGTAATATTTAAAACTTCTCAATATTCAGGTTTTCTTCTATCCGAATCCCAGACTCAAAGCCCAACTCTTCTAGGCCCAATTTTTGGGGCGTTACATAGCCGCTGCCCTCTTCTGACACCACCCACCGCCACCTGCTCCACCACCTAGGTCACTGTCACCACTTGCACCTGCAAAAAGAAGGAGACAGTAAATAAAAATATGAAACAAGTTGTAAATGGCTATAAAAAGCCAAATCTAAAACCATTGTAACATTCGACAACTTTTGGATAAATAAAAAGAAGCATTCGATTTTTTTTAAGAGCAAAAATAGCAATTCCAACAATATCAAAGTAAGAGAATAGCATCAAATCAAACCCAATATCCGAAATCGGAGAACCGAAAGTACCAAAACCTAAGGTGATCTTAACTTTATTTTCGTTTTGTATTCGAGTCCATTTTCTCACATATATATATATATATTAAAAACATATAAAAAAATAAAAAGGAAGAAAAAGTACCTTTTGGAATTCCACGGTGGCCGACGATGGCGGCCGACGGCGATGTCACGGTGTCTCCTCGCCAGATTCTGGCATTGGCCAGAGAGAACATGAAGGAGAGCCCACCTTTTTTTTTTTCTAAAAACCCTGAAAAGTGATTTTTTGGGGTGAAAAGTGGCTTATATACAGTGATAAAACGGCGTCGTTTTCACTGGCCTCCCCAGACGCCAAAACGACATCGTTTTGGAGAGGCCGACCCGATTCGACCTACCCGCCCTAGCCAAGGATCCGTGTGTTTTTTTACGGAAGGGCTATTTGCGCGTTTAGCCCTTCCGCTTTTTTTTTTTTATAATTATGCAATTGAGTTTTGATTCTTTTTAATTTTGACCCCGAAATCTATTGGAAGTTCAATTTGGGCCCTATTTGAACGGTGTCATTTAGGAGGGCCGGGTTATTTTCTCCTTTAGGCCCTCCTGGTTGTTCGCGTGTTTAAATCAGTCACATTCTCCTTTATTTCTTTTTAAATCTACCCCAAAACTTTGTTTTTAGATTCAATTTCGTCCTTTTCATTACTTTTGTTGTTTTATTATATTATTACTATTATTATTATACTTGTATTTATATTTATTTTATTCTAATACCATTATTATTACTACTTCTATTATTATTATTTTTCATACATATATATTATTATTTATATTATTACTATTATTAACGCTCTTATTGTTACTATTATTATTCCTTTTACTATTACTATTATTGTTACTATTATTGTTTTACCATTTAATACATATTATTACTATTATTGTTTTACCATTTAATACATATTATTACTATTATTATTATTATTATTATTATTATTATTAATGTATGTTTTTATTATGTATGTATATATATATATTTATATATAGTATTATTTTAATTACATTATTTTAATATTATTATTATATTATATTTGCTTTTTGTATTTCATTATTATTACTAGTACTATTATCAATATCATCATTATTAATATATATATACATGTGTATTTTCATGTTCATATTAGTATTTTCTACTATTATTACAAATATATTATTTCTTTTATTATAATATTAGAACATTTTTTCTTTTATCGTGAATATTATTGTTATTTTTATTTTAATAGTTAATTGTATCATCGTTTGCATTATTTACAAATTCCTATTGCAAATGATATTATTATTTTTCATGTTTTAATTAATTTCAATAAATAAGGCAACATATCGATTTCAACACTAAGTCGCTGATTTCATCGCTATGTTGGGTGAATATCATCGGCTCGTGTTAAAAACGATACGTCCTTCTAAAAAACCAAAAAATTCAAATTCTCGGATTCCAATCGGATCGCGATTAAATATTAAATTGAACTTGTATTTTTGAGAATTAAGACAACGTGTGTTTAACAAGATACCAATTTTGAGCGTCGCGAGGGTGCTAATACCTTCCTCGTGTAACCTATTTTTCTCTGAATCTTCGCATAGACCCAAATTCGGCCTTCATTTTTGCTCAAAAATAAATTTTCTTTTTCAAAAAAAAAGAGGATTTATTAGGTGTCCGATCACACAAAGAAAAAAGATCAGTGGCGACTCCTTTTCTTTTTAAAACCGAAATTTCATTTTCAAATAATCGCCTCAATTAGCGACCAACGTGAAATTTTACGTTGTTACAATAAATATCTACTAATAATTAAATATACATATTACAAATGTATGTATTCAATTTATTACACATGTATTTTTAATTACTACACATTTGTCACTATTTTAATTTATTTCATAATATAATATAATATTAATAATAATTAATAATTATAACAATAATTTAATATATAAATAAATATCTATTTATTACCAAATACTTGTATTACAAATGCGTATATTTTTATTTATACACTTATATCAAATCATTTTCATACTCTTGTCTTTCTTTTATTTATTTTATTTACCATGCAATTGTCAAAATAATATTATAATATAATTAACATAATTTACAGTAAAATAATAATATAATCTAAAAAAAATCTAGGATTTTATCATGCTATGCCGCCTCATCTAATGAGATAGGCATAATTGCCTATTTGGTCCTTTTTATTTTCTATTAATCTACAATTCAACTTTCATCCTTTATTCAATTTAGTCATTTTTCGTACTTTCTCTTAATTAAGCTAAATTCACTTAATTAAAGCCTAGTTAACTACTCAATTAAATTCGTAGTTATTTTTAATAAATATTTTCTAATCCATTTTTCAGAAACGGAGACCCGAAAATACATTTTTCTGATAACATTAAAATTCGGGTCGTTATAGCTGCTATATATGTTTGAATTGTCATTGAATTAGATATGATATGAATTGTTTGATTGTGAACTTGAGAATGTGTAATGATCAATGAGATAGTAGAATTCCCGTTGAGGCCTTAGGAAGTAAACCGGATATTCATGCCGTAACATTTAGATCATGTAAGTGAGCTAGTGTAAGACATGTCTGGGACATTCATCGGCCACATTATGAGAGCCAATGTAAGACCATGTCTAGGACATGGCATCGGCATTAAGACGAGTGCTAGTGTAAGACATGTCTGGGACATGAATCAAGATGAGTGCTAGTGTAAGATATATCTGGGACATGTATCGGCCTCGAGACGTAAGATAGTGTAAGACATGTCTGGGATATGCATCGGCTACAAGATGTGTCAGTGTAAGACCATGTTTGGGACATGGCAGCGGCACGGATATGCGAAAGCTAGTGTAAAACCATGTCTAGGATATAGCATCAGCCTCGATGATGATAGCTAGAGTAAGACCATGTCTGGGACATGGCTTCGGCAACTTATCCCATGGTTGAGGCTTATGGAATATCCGGTAATATTCCGAATGGTTCAACGGTAAAAGTTATGATTTTGAGTTAATAAGGAAAGTATAATACCGTGTTGTGAGCGATACAGGTACCTAATTGGTATGTATGAGATATGAGCTCTATATATATGGTTTGTGATTTGTACGGACGGTAATGAGTAAGTTATACTTATGCCTACTTTGGTATTATGAGCATGGTGATTGTTGATATATTGTTGTTGTATATTACTTATATGCAACTTACTAAGCTTTTATGCTTACTCCCTTTTCCTTTCCATTTCCTTACAGTGCCGCCTAACTAGCTCAAGGATCACCGGAAGTCAGAGATATCAATCACACTATCAACCGAAGCATTCAGTATAGTTGGATTTATATTTTTGAATATGGCATGTATAGGGATTAGACTTTATTATTTTGTGTCTTTGAGAGTTGGCCAAATGTAATGACTCGAGTTGGAAATCTTTCATTTTGTACTAAGCTTTGAATAATGGCTAACATTCATTTTCAGTTTATAAAAGATACATTTCCATGGTTGAATAAGTACTAATATGGTTGAATGGGCTATATGAATTGTGTTTATTTTGGTATTGTTTAGTATTTGTATGAAACTAAGTATGTAAAGGTGGCAATGAGGCTTGGTAAATAGCCTTATATTGTCCACATGGGTAGACACACGGGCGTGTGTCTAGGCCGTGTGTGACACACGACCAACCCCATGGGCGTGTTGTTCAGCTGTGTGTCCCCTGCACGTGAAATTTACAAGTCAGTATGCATGGTAGTAAACACACGAGTAGAGACACGGCCATGTGTTTCAGCCGTGTGAAGGACACGGCCTAGCACACGGGCGTGTACCTTGGCCGTGTGACATTCTGGAGCTGCTGACGTCAGAAACAAAATGTCCAGGTTTTTGCACACGGGCTAGGACACGGGCATGTCATAGCCGTGTGATGGACAAGGGTCAGGCACACGGGAATGTGCCAGGCTGTGTGAAAACCCCTGTAGGTGTAAATTAGAAATAAATTCCACACGGGTAAAGGACACGGGCATGTCCCTAGGTACTTAGGCCGTGTGAGCCACACAGGCTACTAGCACGAGCGTGTTCCCTGTTTTAAAGGCAAAATTTTTATAGTTGGTTTAATGACCCGGCATGGTCCCAAATAAATTTTAATGGTCGATTTGGGGCTCGTAGGCCCATAATAAGAAGTTTAAAATAGAAATTGAAAAAGTTTTTAATTGGGACAAAGTCTTGGTGACTCGAGATAGTTAGTATGCATGAGATTAAGTTTGGTAATGCCTTGTACTCTGCCCTGGTGTAGGTTACGGGAATCGGGTGTTACATAAATAAACTAATCTTTCAATTTTATTTGGAACTGTAGTAATTTTAGTTTATCAAATGCTAAACCTAATTTGAATGTGCAGCAAAAGAGAAATAATTTCATAAAAAAGTTGTATTTTCAAGTAAACTTATATAAAGAAACAAAGAGAAGCATTCGACAACAGCTTTATTATTGTAAGTACAATCACACTCCCAAATTACAAGAAAATTTAAAATCAACAATCAAACACCAAAACAACCCACACAAGTTTCAACTCTAGATTATTACATGATATTTATTTAAAACTTAAAAAGTCGGATAAACCAAATTATAATGACAACAACAACTAACATCACAAGTAACAAGATAAAGATCAAACCCTATGTTCCACTCTTGAGTTTTCTTGCAAATGAAGTGGTAGGTTTCAAATATGATTACATCTAAAATTACTATATGGACCATTCAAACCATAAAGAATCAGGTGCTACACAATCCCAATGGACAATATATTTGCACTCCGACTTAGAGCATTCAAGAGCCACATCTTCACAAGGGTTACTGCATTCATCACAATCAGGGTAGTAATACTTCTTCTTCACAATGGTGAGTGGGTGTGGATGACATGTTTCTTCATAGATTATGCTCCCGAGTTTGAGGAATGGATAGTTTCCAAGAACACAACTAGCATGAGCCGAAGTATCGCATGTTGCACAATGATAAAACCGACGATTTGGATCTCGACTTTCTTCACAGATATCACAATGATGACTTTTTGAATAATTGTTATCATCATGATCAGTGAGTAAAAGAAGATGCTCATCACATTTGTGACGAGCTGTAATTGGAAGTGAAAAACATCCAGCATGTAGCACAAAATTGCAATCCTTACAACAAAATGCATTCCATGTAGCCTTACCACAAGCATTGCATTTCCGCTCCTGGTCTCTGTAGAAAAAGAGGGGGTGTTCATGTTTCAAACATGTTTGAGCACCAGGAGTAAAAGCAACCACACATCGGAGACATATTTTATTCTCACATCCACAACATTCATAAGCAAAGGCATTAGATACTTCACTACATTCTCCACACTTAAAAACCTTGTCTGAAATAAGGGTGAGAGGCTCTTGGCAAAGATGATGCCAAACATTCTTCATCTTAAGTAACTCGGCACATGCTTTGTGAAGAAAAAAACCACATTCTGAACAATAGTAAAATGGATCCGAGATTGGCAACATACACCCATCGCAATTATTTTCATATCCTCCAACAAAGGGACCTAACATTAGATTATGCATATGCTTGAAATGCTTTACTTTTTTAGCTTCTCCAGCATCGTTCCACTCAATAACACTGATGGAACTTTCATTGGGCATCTCATCTTCATTTTCTAGTGTAACTATTGAATATGAATTTTTGTCCTCTGTCACACAATGCACATGGAATGTAATATTGCAATGTGAACAACAATAACTACCATGCTCTGGATCTACTTCATCATGACAAATGATGCAGTCTGAACTTCCAAATTCATCCGGAAGGAGATATTTGTGAAAAAGGCGATAATCATGCCACTTGCTTTTGATGATGCGTGGCAATGAAGTGCACTTTTTATGGACCATAATGTTGCATGTACAACATATGTAGGCAACATAGATTCCTTCAGTACCACATGCATCACAAATGAATGATGATGGTCTTCGAAACAAATTGAATGGATGTTCATGGCTTTTTTCTTTAACAGCAAAATCAAAAGATGCCGACACACATTCAGTGTGAACAACAAACTTACAAAGAGAGCAACCATAAACAAATCCTCTTTGCTCTGTTACTTTGCATATCTTGCAAGAGAGCCGTTCGCTATTAAATTGTAGAACAAGAGGATGCTTGCGATGCCACACACGATTTAGTTTGAAAGGAAGCTTTGCGCATTTCTCATGTAAATTAAATCCACAGTCAGGAGAAAAGTGTGTATACTTTGCTAATGGTTCCCAACATCCAAAGCACTTAGCAACATCTTCAAGTTTGTCATCACCATTTTCAGTAGAAATCAATGGATCACGGAGAGTAACATGATCAAGCGCTTTCAAATTATTCTCAACAATATTAAATGTAAACAAAGCACATTTAATATGAAAGTCCAATCCGCAAGAACAGTGATAAATGAATTTCTCACATGTTTCACCACAGAAATCGCAAAAGCATATTCCAAGTGAATTATAAGGTGGGTTTTCCATAAGAACAAGAGGATGGTCGTGATGAAAAGGGTGATTAAGCTCCAAAGGTGCCTCAGCACATGCTTTGTGAAGGTAAAACCCACAATCCTGGGCACAGCGAAAACATGGAGTTGACACCTTCTCGCCACACCTTGAGCGATACTACAATCAGTGATCTTCATTCAAAAGAAGCAAGGGATGTTGGTGACCATAATTCAGTGGCTCCTCCATTTCTCCTTCCCCTTTGGTTTTTTTCCGTCGACGTAGCAAGAAAGAAAAAAAACTGAAACTCAATTTTTGAAGTGAAGTACTAATTTGAAAGAAAGAGACTCCAAAACTATCCTAGTATATTGCTTTTATTCTGTCTTTGCTTTCGTACCTTACTTTAGTTGGTTTCTTTTATTTGTTTATATTTCTTAACTTTTCATATAAATTTTCTTTTCTTAATAATAAAGTTAAAGATTAGTAAAGTACAAGACAAACCTTTATTGTAAAATTATGAGGGCATTTTCTATAATATTACAAGTATTTTGATGTTTATATATTATTTATTACATGGATTTTGTTGTTTTGTGCTAAGAAAGTACATGTCACAAATTTAGTTGTGTTGGTTGCTCAATATTGATTTGTAATTTTATGTGTTTCATAAAAATAAAAGTATAAATAAAATATTTTATTCAACAAATTAAAATATTTTATTTAATTCTCTTTATACATTGTTGATAATTTCATAAAATTTATTATGAATTTTAAACATATGTTAAGATTCCCTAAGAAAGTTAAAAACAAAAGTATAGCGAATATCTAAAAAGAAAAACCCCCAAATCTATCTTTAGAATATTTCCTTTAACGAGTTTCTTTATACTACCTTAATACTTTGCTTGAGTGAGTGGATTTCTTTTAAATGTTTTTATAATTCAATAAGGCTTGATACTTTGTTTGGGTGAGTGTATTTTATCAAAAATATTTTTTTTACCAATATAATATTAGAGGATTGAGAAGAGGATGACGGAGTTTAAATCACGTCTAGGTGTGAGACAAGAGCTTTAATTTGAACATATATATTGAAGATGAGATAAAGTAACTTAAATTCCTTAGCAATGTTAACCAAATTTGCCCATCAACTCACCAATTGGTGAACAAAGCTAGAGAACATATGCAACAATGAGTAAACCTCTTAAGCAACTGTTTTAAATCCAAACTTTTCTTTTTAAATTTGGGCCAAGGTTAAGGAAAGGCTTGGGGTTGCAAAGTTTGTACGTTCAATAATACTTTCATGGCAATGAAGCTGTGCTCATGACTGTTAATAACATAACTTTGCTCTCTTAATTGTCTAAACAATCTTTGCTTTTAGCCTTCACTAGATTTCAAAAACATGCAACATTAAGAAAATCAAGCATTGACCCTAAATCTTCTGTTTCGAGCCATATTGCTTCGACTCTTTCATTTTACATGAAATATTTATCTGGCATATAGGGGTATGAATATGTTATTATGTTAAACTCGTACTCATATTTATCGTTCATATCTACATTCGAATAACATAAGTTTAAAGTGAAAAGAGGAATGAAAAAAGGTATAGTGAAAGCACTGAAAATAAAAGTAGTTACGAACCATATTTTTAATTTTCTTTATTTTCAAAGTCATTTAGCAACACTAAGGTTTATTTACGTAGTTCAATTTTCTTTATGTCTGTGGAGTCTAGGTCAATGGGTAATTTCACTATATTTAATCACAAATACAACAAATAATTCATACTCTATCACTCCCCAAGTATTGAGATCTCACCTTTATACCAAAAGACTAGAACACTCATCTTCAAAATCTCACTAAAAACTTGGGAAGTAAACACCCAACAACATTTACAAAAATAGTTTGCACTCTCTTACAAAAACAATTCCTCAATGAATATATTAAAGTGCTCTCAATAAGCTCTCATCTAAAACCTAGACAAGCATATATCAATTTTGGCTTATTAACATAAAATCTAAGTGAATACAAAATATTTCAACATAAACATCTAAAGCACAATCAATCAAATATATGCTTAATAAAATTAACAACACAATCTCAATCGAATCTCCACATTTTAAGGGCTAAATTGGTTCACTCGTATCTAAACTGATCGTCAAATGCCAAAGATTAGTTTTCATATATGAACCATATTATCTTCAATATAACAACACATTAAAAGTCTAAAATTTTTTCATTAAATTGCCAAACCAAAGAAGGTAAATAATTAAACTACCTCAATGATAGCCTACAGTGAACACTATCGAATGTCACTCACCTTCATCATTTACATTTTACCTCAACAACATTGAATCATAAAAATATAGATACAACAAAATCACTAACAATTACAATAAAAGAAAATAACTAAAAAAAATGTAATAGAAGACGTCCCAAGCATAATTTTATACCCTACACTCAATCTTTGTAAAAGATATCTCAGTAACTCCAGTAGCAGTAGATCGGAACAAAAACCAAAACTTATTGACATTATTTTATTTTATTTTATTTTAATATTTAATAATTATATACACATTTTTTACTTATTGAATTTTTTATATAGTAATCTTAACATTATTTTAATATTTATATTAGAGTAGTATTATATATTTAGTATAGGTTTACTTTTTTAATGTGTTTTAAATTATATATTATATAAAAATAATAAAATATAAAGTATTATAAACTTAAATTGGGCCGAGCTCGGGCTTTGAATGTTCAAACCCAAGCCCAACCCATATTTTAAATAGTTCTAATTTTTTTGCTTAATCCTATTTATTAGGCCTAGTATTTTTGTCCAAATCCTTCCAAATTTCGGGCGAACCTTTGGGCCTAAGTGAGTAGCTTGACCCATGAACATGTCTAGTACTTTGTCTCCAAAATCCATTAAAATCTAGTAATAAAGGTCATTACAAATCTCAACCCTTCATCTCCTCTCTAAACCTAAAAACTCCATACCGGTAGAGTTTAGGTTTAGATTTGTTACGCTTACACCTATTTTCTATTGGTTTTTAGGGGGTTTGGGACGTGAGGTGAAGGAATAGAGAAGAAAAAGGTGGGAAAAGAGAGGAAAGGGAAAATGAGAGGAAAGAAAAGAAGAATAATTCAATAATAATTGTAGTCAAAACTAGAGAATATGCTTTAAAATTTTGGATCATTGAGTTTCTAGGATTGAGTTCGATTAGGTATATTTATGCATGTGTAGATTTTTAGTCTAGATTTTATTTTGGTTTAAGGTGGGGTTGTAACTTAGATATTTGTACTCGTAAGCTACTTGAGCTTGACTCAAAAAAAATTTAAACTCAATTTGGTAATTATTGAGCCAAGCTCAATTGATCGAGTTGAATTCAAGCTTAATAATACTTGATTTGAACAACTCAGGAGCCTTATTGAGTTTTTTATATTTTTATATTATGAAATGATGTTATTACCCTCTATATATAACCCTAAGCTTAATTATTGAGCCAAGCTCAAGCACAGAAATTAATACATACATATTTTTACAATTTTTGTAAACTATTCTACTTTTTTTATTTTATACCTTATTGTATTCTAGAGACAAATTTAAAGCTTTCTTTTATAAAACTATAAAACAACATTAAAGTTGGACTTTAAAAAAAGGGTTATTAGATCACAAACTAATTGGATATTTTAAATAATGCTCATCTAAGAAAATTGTGGGTTAATACAAAACCAATCTCATTATAGCAGAAATCAATGACTTTCCCTTCCCATATTGAAAGACCGAGTCAATCATTTCCAGCCAAGTATGATGCACCGCCAATAGATTATAAGCACTCTAAATACTCACCCATAGTAGTCTAGAGTGAACACAACCAGTATATATATTATCCCTAGTTTCTTTCTCATTTCCACAAAGAAGACATAATGAATCAACTTGACACCCCATGCAAGTAACCCAGTCTCGGTAGGCAATGTGTTCTGCACATCTAACCAAGCACAAAAGGAATGCCTAGGAATTGAGAGGCTCCCCCAAACAATTTTACTCCAAGGCACTTTCTACGGCATTATAAACTCCCACATTTTCATTGCCTTGAATCTATTTTAAGGTTACGTTTTATCAAACAGAATAAAAATGTATTGAGTTAAATCGAATTAACGAGTCTCATTTTATAAGATTATAAGATTATATCAAAAACTATTGTTAATTTATTACAAAAAGTTATGTTTGTATAGATGAAATATAGAGTGCCTTTGTTTCGAGTATTCAAGCAACGAAGAATTAGAAGAAAACGTTTTTTGACACTCAAACTCAATATGAGTAAAACCTATGACAGGGCTAAATTTTCTATGGAATATGGTGTTAAAGGTGAACTTTGTTATAGCCCAATTTTGCCCCATGACCCATTTACAAAACAACCCATAAGCCAAATACATAACACTAACCCAATACCCAATTAAACCTAACATCCCCTAAACCCAATATTAACCTAAGCCCAAACTAACCCCAAACAGCCCAAATAAAAAAAATCAAAAAAAAAAAACCTAGCCCCTTTAGCCGCCGCCTACGTCCCATCGCCCATGCCTCTGCCACCACCTGCTCTACCGGCCATACCCTGCAAAAACAAGGCAATGTCCCGATTTCAAAATCAAGTCCGTGATTTCATCGCTATGTTGGGTGAATCACGTAGGCTCTTACAATAAACGGGACATCCTTCTAATAAAAAAAACCAAAAAAACTTGAAACTTTTCGTTTTCTTCAATCAGATCACGATTAAATGCTACATTGAACTCGTATTTTTGAAAAGCAAGACGGCGCATGTTTAATAAGATACCAATTTTGGGCGTCACGAGGGTGCTAATACCTTCCTCGTGCGTAACTGACTCCCGGACTCTATTTTCTCTAAATTTTGACATAGTCCTAAATTCGTCCTTCATTTTTGTTCAAGAATAAATTTCCTTTTCTAAAAAGATGATTTATTAGGTGTCTGATCACACCTAAAAAAAGATCAGTGGCGACTCCCCTTTTTAATAAAATCGCAAGTCGGTTTTCAAATTTTCAAATAATCGCCTTAACTAGCGACCAAAGTAAAATTTTTATGTCGTTACAGCTGGCGACTCCACTGGGGAGCTATTTTTGAGAGTCGAGTCAAATTAAACGCTGTTGTCAAAATTTTAAAAATTCCTTGTTCAAATTAATATTTAGTCGTGATCCTTAAATTCTGTTTTCAAAAAATCATGCATTTGCATCGTGTTGTATATATTCTTCTAACTTGTTTTATCTGGTTGTTTATCAGCTTTAAATTTTTATGGTTTTAGTTTTGGTTTAGTTTTAAAATAAAACGTAAAGGTTTGTGAGTTTTTTCCCACACACAGTGCACTTGCATTTTTGCATAACATGAGCTCTCTACCCGGGGTCCGTCCGTTTATGTGAAAGTAAACGCTATGCCTTCGTGAGTTAACTCGTCCCTCCGCACAGGCTAGTGAATACTTTCGGGTTACATATGACTTATGCTTTCGTGAGTTAACTTGTCCCTTCGCATAGGCATAAGTAAATGTAATCCCTCGAATTGAACTCGTAAGCCTGTAATGGGCAATGACCGAAGTTCCGTACTAGTCTTAGTAGACGATAGTACGAATAATTTAAGTACCTGTCTAGAACTGAAACCGCATATAGTAAACCATACGAGCCACCTAACAGAGCCATGTCGAACCTCCGTCCGTTAGTAGTCACCAAAATAAGTACACGGGAGAAACGACTCTTACCTTTCATTTATACTTGGTAAAGGAATCGGGTCTATTGGACCGGGTAACTTAATTTGTTAGATTTTCCATGTTTTTCTTGCTTATATTTGATGTGATTACTAACCAAGGTTGTTTATTTTTTTTATGTTTCATCATGCATCATAGGCATCTTGTTAGGAAGATGTTGATTAGAGATTGGTTGCCAAAAATGGGTTTTTGATGGAGGAGTCAATTACACAAGTGACCGAAACGCTTTGTAATAGACTCTTTTGATTAATGAAATGCCTAAATAGGGGCTATCTTGAAATCAACACCAAATTCTTGCATATGCATTCATTACTAACATTCACTTGACATTTATTCATTTATTCATTCATTGCATGTACATATCACCCTAATCATTCATTGAGGCTAAAACCGTATAATCCGCAGCTATGACACTACAAGCTTGGAATCACATCACTCATATAGGACGCGTCGACAAGTTAGAGTGATGGAGGATGAATTTAACGAAAGGATTGAGAGGATGGAAAGAATACAAAGGGAATTACAGGAACAGTTGGCAAAGTCACAACAAGAAACCAGAGATCTGATGGTGAGATCTCGAGAAGAATCACTCGAACAAAGGGACCAAATGGCCAGGATGATGGAAATGATGTCGGCTCTGGTAAAAGGAAAGGGACCTATGAACCCTGACGTTGTGGAACCACAGTCAAAGGTTAACCTCGATCAGGATCCGCCCCATCCTCTAAGATTCATTTCACCGTACTCCCACACAATACAAAGAGGGTACGCTCAATGGGAACCTACAGGCTCGGAGTAACAACCTATACCACCTGCTAATCTGGGGCAAGGAATGTTCGTATCAAACCTGGGGGCTAGTCTTGCTGATCCACTCGTTCCAAATTTGGACGGTCCAGCAGAGATAGCCAGGTTGAAATTGGATGATCACAATACAAAGGAGAAATATAGGAGCCTAGAGGAAAGGCTCAAGGCGATAGAAGGCACTGAAGTCTTCTCTGCACTAAGCGCTAAAGAGCTCAGTTTGGTACCCGATTTAGTTTTGCCTCCAAAGTTTAAGGTACCAGATTTTGAAAAATACGATGGGACAAGATGTCCAAAAGCGCATCTCATCATGTTTTGCCGGAAGATGACCGGCCATGTGAATGAAGATAAACTGCTCATACACTATTTTCAGGATAGCTTAGTCGGATCAGCTCTTCGATGGTATAATCAGCTTAATAGAGAAAGGATCCGATCATGGAAGGATTTAGTGTCAGCATTCTGTGAACAGTACAAACACGTATCCGATATAGTGCCTGATCGAATGACTCTGCAAATGATGGAGAAGAAACCAACGGAGACCTTCAGGCAATACGCCCAAAGGTGGAGAGATATATCAGCCCAAGTGAAGCCTCCACTGACTAAGACTGAGATAACGGTCCTTTTCATCAACACGTTGAAAGCGTCATTCTATGACAACCTAATAGGAAATGCCACGAAGGACTTTACGGATATTGTAATATTCGGTGAGCTTATAGAGAATGCCATCAAGAGTGGAAGGATGGAAGGTTCTGACAGTTCAAGAAGGGCAGCACCCGTAAAGAAAAGAGAGCCAGAAACCCATATGGTGGGAGCTGCAAGCCGTTATACTCCAAACCCATACTCAAACCAACCACGACCGCGATATCACTCATCCCCAAACGTCTATTTTCCTCCCTAAAACCCTTACTACCAAGCACCACCTCCTCCCTACCCCGTATACACCAAGAACAACCAAAGACCCATCACCAGATTTCTACAAAGCACTGTACCCGATCAAAGCCAACCCAGAAACGAACCAAGACCAGCAAGGCCCAATCCCAATAGACCACAATTTACTCCTATCCCTGTGTCGTATGGGGAATTATACCCAAAAATTTTGGAGAAACAATTGTTATCTCCCCATTATATGGCACCCCTGAAGCCCGCATACCTAAAATGGTACGATCCTAATGCTAGTTGCATGTACCACACTGGAATCCAGGGGCATTCTACAGAAAACTGTCTTGCTTTTAAAAGGAGAGTTCAAGGTCTTATTGATGCGGGTATTCTACGATTTGATGGTGCTAGCAATACGGTTGGAAATCCGCTCCCTAACCATACTAAAAAGAACGTGAGCCCGGTTATAAATGTCATTGACAAAGGAGATGATGCAATTAAAGATGTTTCTATGATACGCCCTTGTCCTCCTGGATTCGTTTTGAATAATTGGACGGCTGTGGATCTCCTTGTAGTTTCTAAGTCTTCTCCACAGTAATGATCAACGTTAACCCTCTGTTGTGTCCTTAGATATAATAGAATTCTTTTGTAAGAGCTTGCATTCGCTCTTTATCATTCAAATGAATATCAAAGAAGATGCATTTTGTCACGATCTTTTGCATTATCACTAATTTCATAATTGTTTTCTCACTTCATAGCCTATCTTTACATTTACCTCATACCACGCCATAGCATTTTTGTTGGTTCTAATATTTTGATGTCCCTCTATAGTTTCCTTTTCCATTCAACTTTCAGGTGTTCAGATATCAACGGCATGAACAAACCCGTCACGAGTCCTGAAATCGATTTTGAGAAGGCTGTTTGTTTAGGAGAATTAGAAGTCAAAGAAAATGCTGAAGACTATGTCTCGTCTCCTAACTTGCTAAGAATGGTGGAACAAAAGGATAAACAGATTTTGCCTCATCAAGAATCTGTTGAAACAATAAATTTGGGAACTAAAGAAAGGAAGCAAGAAGTGAAGATTGGGACCTCTATTTCAGGGGGCACCAGGCATAATTTAATTGCTTTGCTCCGTGAGTACAAAGATGTATTCGCAAGGTCATATTAGGACATGCCAGGATTGGATGAAGATTTAGTGGTCCATAAGCTCCCATTAAAGCCATAATGCAAACCCATTCAAAAAAAGCTAAGACGGATGAGACCTAAGATGTTATTAAAAATAAAAGAGGAAGTCAAGAAGCAATTTGATGCTGGCTTCCTACAAGCCTCTAAATATCTAGAATGGGTAGCTAACATAATTCTGGTACCAAAAAAAGACAGCAAAGTATGAATGTGCGTGGATTATTATGACCTGAATCGAGCAAGTCCTAAAGATAATTTTCCCTTACCACACATTGATACGTTGGTGGATAACACAGCAAAACATTCATTGTTTTCTTTAATGGATAGATTCTCGGGGTATAATCAGATCAAGATGGCCCCTGAGGATATGGAGAAAACTACCTTCGTAACAATGTGGGGAACATTCTACTACAAGGTGATGCCATTTGGGTTAAAGAATGCTGGGGCAAGATATCAGAGGGCTATGGTGACGTTATTCCATGACATGATGCATAAAGAAATAGAGGTCTATGTCGACGATATAATGGCTAAATCCTGAGGGGAAGAAGAGCATGTAGTGAACCTCAAGAAGTTGTTCGGAAGGCTGAAAAAGTTTCAGCTAAAGCTTAATCCAGCCAAATATACGTTTGGGGCTGCCTCGGAAAAGTTGTTAGGCTTCATTGTCAGTGAAAGAGGTATCGAGGTTGATCCAGACAAAATAAAAGCCATTCAAGAGTTACCACCTCCGCACACGCAAAAGGAAGTCAGAGGATTTTTAGGGAGGTTAAACTACATCGCCCGATTCATCGCTCAACTTACCAACCAATGCGACCCAATCTTTCAGCTTCTTCGAAAACATAACCCGGGAGAATGGAATGAGGAATGCTAGGTGGCTTTTGATAAGATAAAACAATATTTATCTAGTCCTCCAGTGCTAGTACCGCCAACTCCGGGAAGACCATTGATATTGTATTTGACTGTGTTCAAAAATTCAATGGGTTGCGTACTGGGGCAACACGATGAGTCAGGAAAGAAAGAAAAGGCGATTTACTACCTCATCAAAAAGTTCACTAAATATGAGGCAAATTATTCGTCCATTGAAAAATACTGTTGCGCTCTGGTTTGGGTAGCTCGGAGACTCAGCCAATATATGTTGTATCATACGACATGGTTAATTTCAAAGCTGGATCCAATAAAGTACATGATGGAATCACCTGTACTCTCAGGAAGAATGGCACGATGGCAGATCCTACTATCAGAATACGACATTGTCTATGTGAGCCAAAAGTCGATAAAAGAAAGCGCAATAGCTGACTTCTTAGTAACTCGAACAACAAAGTAATATGAGCCATTGAGGTTTGATTTCCCTAATGAAGACTTGATATGCATTACAGTAAAAGAGGGCGAGTCATCAAAAGAGAAGTCATGGAATATAAGCTTTGATGGTGCATCGAACGCATTGGGGAATGGAATTAGAGCAGTCTTAGTATCGCCAGAGGGAAACCATTATCCTTCACTGCTAGGCTGAATTTTTTCTGTACCAATAACATAGTAGAATATGAGGCCTGTATCATGGGACTTCGTGCAGCTATTGAACGAAACGTCAAAACTTTAGAGATATATGGAGACTCAACATTGGTGATTTACCAAATCCGTGGAGATTGGGAAGTGAGGGATCCAAAATTAGTCAAATACAACGATCTAGTGGCAGGACTGATTAAAGAATGCAAAGAAATAACTTTTAATTACTTCCCACGAAAAGAAAACTAATTGGCTGATGCCCTCGCCACTTTGGCTTCAATGTTTAAAGGAAATAGAGAAACAGAAATAATGTCTCTGTAAATGAGCATATATGAAGTCCCTGCACATTGTTTCAGCATTGAGAAAGAGCCAGATGGACGGCCATGGTTCCATGATGTCTTAGAATATATCAAGAATCAAAGGTATCCCGAACAAGCAAATGAGAATGACAAAAAAACAATCAGAAGAATGGTAGCAGGATTCTTGATGGGGACATTCTGTACAAAAGAGGAAAAGATCAGGTGCTCTTGAGATGCGTGGATGCTGTTGAAGCTAGAAAAATACTTGAAGATATCCATGAGGGAATCTGTAGGACACATGCCAATGGTTTCATTATGGCCAGGAAGATTATGAGACTCGGTTACTATTGGTTGACGATGGAAAGCGACTGCATTAATTTTGCAAGAAAATGCCACAAATGTCAAATTTATGGCGATAAGATTCATGTAGCCCCTTCGTCCCTTCATGTCATGACTTCTCGATGGCCTTTTTCGATGTGGGGCATGGATGTTATAGTGCCAATTTCCCCAAAAGCTTTTAATGGACACCGATTCATTTTTGTGGTTATTGATTATTTCACAAAATGGATAAAAGCCGCTTCGTTTGCCAATGTGACGAAGACTGCAGTTTGCAGGTTTTTGAAAAAGGAAATCATTTGTCGATATGGTTTGCCTGAAAGAATTATTTCAGATAACGCCTTAAATTTGAACAACAAGATGATGAAAGAAGTATGTGAGCAATTTCAAATAAAGCATCATAACTCATCGCCCTATCGTCCGAAAATGAACGGAGCTGTTGAAGCGGCCAACAAGAATATTAAGAAGATTATTGGGAAAATGACCAAAACATATAAAGACTGGCACGAGAAGCTACCATTTGCTTTGTATTCAAATCGCACATCTATACGAACATCTACGGGGGCAACTCCTTTCTCTTTGGTCTATGGAATGGAAGCTGTGCTACCTATCGAAGTTGAGATCCCTTCTCTACGAGTCTTAATGGAGTCGAAATTAGAGAAAGTAGAATGGGTTCGAGCTAGATATGACCAGTTAAACCTCATCAAAGAAAAACGTCTAAAGGCAATTTGTCACGGACAGATGTATCAGAAGAGAATGATAGCAGCCCATGACAAGAAAGTACGGCCAAGAGAATTCCACGAAGGAAAACTCGTGCTGAGAAAGATTCTCCCCATACAAAAGGACTTCTGAGGAAAATGGACACCAAATTGGGAAGGACAATACATCGTAAAGAAGACATTTTCGGGTGAAGCTTTGATTCTCACCGAGATGGATGGGAAGGAGTTATCGAATCTAGTAAATTCAGATGCTGTGAAGAAATATTATGCTTGAAAAAAGAAAATCAAGATGAAAACCCGAAAAATGGCATCTTAAAAAAAAATCAAGGTGAAAACCCGAAAAAGGCGTTCTAATGAGGCAAATACTCGGCTTAAAAAGCAAGGTGTTTTGAACGGTAGGTCAAACAGCAAGACTACAGTATTTGAAGCATTTCTGAAAGCTCGAAATCTTCTACGTAAAAAGCCATACTCGAAAAGATTCTTGATTGAGAAACGTGGAAGAGTTCATGCGTTGAATATCTAGAGCATTTGTATCCATTGAATACGATCCCTTTTCTCTTTATGACACTTTTTCACTATCATTGGTTAACTTTCTTTGTTTGCTACATTTGAAATGAATAAATGTGAGGTATCCTTTTGTCCCTACCTGACCATTTTCATGCATCTCATTATGTCGCTCATTTACATGATAAATAGTGAAATGACATACTCTAAACAAAAAAAATGTTAAGCATTACCCGGATAAGAATTTGATAAGTACAAGAGCCTCAAAGCAAGGAAAAAGTTCAACCAGGGGCAAAAGAGTGATATTTGAGAAACATAGATTACTTGTGAAGCTTGAGGACTGGTACAGGGCCTAAAGAGAAAGTTAAGAGCCGAAGTAATAAATACGGATCATCACAAAAATCGTGACGAAAAAGGACATACGACAAACATGCCTGAGGCGCATAGCAAAATCATGTAGGCATAAAGGCATTTAAGACAAACATATGCATATCATGATAACATCGTGCATGACATACACAGGTACTCTAGTAGAGCAAGAGGATGTGATGATAGTTGTACTGAATCAAAGGAAAATGTAACACCCCGTACCCGAGTCCGCTGCCGGAATCGGACACGAGGGGGTTAACGGCTTAAACCATTCACTTTCACAGTCCATTTTAAAAATTTTCCAAGCAGTTAGCTAACTGCGTCACTATCACTTTAAAAATCATATCTTGAGTTCCAAAACTCGAAAACCAGTTTCGTAATTTTTCCCTGAAACTAGACTCATATATTCATCTACAAACTTTTTTCTAGAATTATTGGTCTGGCCAATTAGTACAGTTTATTAGTTAAATTCTCCCCTGTTGCAGGGATCGACTACACTGACCTTCGAGCGTTACGAATTGGATATCTCCCTGTACAGGGCTTCAATACTGATGCCGTTTGTTTCTATAGAAACTAGACTCAAAGAGGAATCTATACATATATTGAATGGCTCCTAATTATCTCTGGTTAATTTACAGTGAATTTCCAAAGTCGGAACAGGGAATCCAGAAACCGTTCTGGCCCTGTCTCACAAAAACTTAAATATCTCTTAACATACTGTTCATATGATCATTTTGTTACTTTCCTACGAAAATAGATTCATCAAGGTTCGACTACATAATTTATTCACTATTTAATTCCCTTTCTACTATTTTTAGTGATTTTTCACAATCACGTCACTACTGCTACCAGCATCTATTTTTAAGGTAAACTTTACCTATTTCATGATCCTCCATGGATCAACTAGAGTTTGTCATACATATACCAAAAGTGATCATGAATGACCATTCCATGGCTAACCGTTACCAACATTTCCATACCTCTTGACAACCAACATACAACGATTATAATGCTGTGATCAAAGTATATCTAAGCCATTTTCGCATGGCTATCCGAATTTACACAAAACCGAAGGGTACATGACCTACACCAAAAGGGTAGTCCTATACATTAACCAAGATATCCTCTCACTACTAGTCTATTCTATACATGCCATAAGATATTCCAAAACATAGCAGTACCAAACAGTGGATAGTGATAGTGTGACTAGTTCTTGACGATCCCCGAGCCTGTAGCTTCCAAATGAGATCTATAAAACAGAGGAAACAAAGTACACGGAGTAAGCATTACAATGCTTAGTAAGTTTCAAGCAGTGTCAACAGATAACAATCAAGTTATAACATAGTTGTTCGTATTTTATTTCACTCTTCCTTCGGGCATACCACCCTTTATCCAAATATGCACATCTCATCATAATCATAGGAATAGTCTCATAGATTGCTCTCGTATACATCACATAACTACCTTATGGTTTAGTTTAAATCAAGCTCACATATAAGCTTGGAGTACATACCTGTTTAACCTTTTGCATTGCGTAATTTTATAAGCAATTCTTATAAAAGAAGTCTTACCGGACATAATCTCCACACGTAGTCATCGGGTCTTACCGGTCATAATCTCCACACGTAGTCATCGGGTCTTACCGGTCATAATCTCCACACGTAGTCATCGGGTCTCACCGGAACATATTCAAGTTCCATGTACATTTAATTACATGTTACAACATTCACATTAGCCATTCGGCTTTACCACATATGCATATCACACATATATTTTACATTAGCCATTAGGCCTTATCACATATACATACACTTTCACATTCACCACATCGGCCATTAGGCCTCATCACATATACATACACTTTCACATTCACCACATCGGCCATTAGGCCTCATCACATATACATACACTTTCACATTCACCACATCGGCCATTAGGCCTCATCACATATACATACACTTTCACATTCACCACATCGGCCATTAGGCCTCATCACATATACATACACTTTCACATTCATCACATCGGCCATTAGGCCTCATCACATATACATACACTTTCACATTCATCGCATCGGCCATTAGGCCTTATCACACATATATGTATATCATACATATTTCATATTTTTCTTGTACATCAATTTCAGCAATAGCTTATAAGCAACTCAAATAGTTTCATCAAAGTTTACAACAAAATCACATATTCGCTACAAGCAGTTTTTCTGACCAACAGTCACTAAGTTGTTTATAACTGGAGCTACAAAACTCAAAATCAATTGCCGTTAATTTTCCCCGAATGTAGACTCATGTATCTTCCACCCATAAAATTTTCAGAATTTTAGGTTTGGCCAATCAATACCAGATTTTTCTTAAAGTTTCCCCTGTTTTACTGTTTGACTAATCTGACCACTCTTCACTACGAATCAAATTTTTCATTGTACAGAATTCATAATGTGTTCTATTTGACTCCATTTGAAACTAGACTCATTAAGGAGTCTAAGCATATAAATATTATCTCATAACCATTTTTGTACGAATTATAATGATTTTCCAAAAACAGAACAGGGGATTTCGGAGTCATTCCGACACGGTCCCGCACAACATTAAATATCTCTTTATAGGAAATTTCTTTGCTTCCACGGTCTCTTTTATAAGAAACTAGACCAACTAAGCTTTGATTACATATTTTATTCAGCCTATAATTCCACACCAACAATTTATAGTGATTTTCTAAAATCACCTTACTGCTGCTGTCCAAGCAATTTATTACAATTTGCTCTTAAATTTCCAAGTCCAAACACTTATGAACTTACCATTTGGGTTTAAGACATATCATGGCCACATCATATCTTATCAAATCAACTCATTATGCCCTATTATGATTGAATTTACTCAACGATTTATCGCTTAAAACTTACCTCGAAAGTGGTCGACGACTAGATATCCACGGGTATTCGTTTACTTCCTCTTTTCCCTTATCCGACTTTGATCCTCTAGGCTCTTGAGCTTAATAGTAACCTAGGATAGCCGAATGCTTCACTCCCTTCTTCCCTTTTTCCTTCAAATTTTCGGCCAAAAGATGAATCAAAGGATGAACATTTTTTTTTTCTTCTTTGTTTTCTTTCTTCCATTCACGGCAAGGGAGGGGGCATGGATGAGACCATTTTTTTCTTTCTTTGCCCATGCTCTTTAATTTATTTTTCCACCCATGATGCACCAACAAAACATGTCTATGACATGTTTTGCCCATCATCCTTTGTCATGGCCAGCCACTAGCAATTAAAAAAGGGGGAATTTGACATGCAAGTCCTCCTTTTTGTTTACATGCACTATTAGATCCTTGTAGATTAGCCTATCACATTTCAAAAATGTCACACAAGTCCTTTTGACTAAATTCACATGCAATTTACTAAATCGAAGCTTAAGATTTTCGCACATTCATATTCACATATTTTAGACCATAATTATCACATCCAAATAATTTGGTGACTTCGGTTTAGCGGTCCCGAAACCGCTTTCCGACTAGGGTCACTTTAGGGTGTCACAACTCTCCCCACTTAAGAAATTTTCGTCCCCGAAAATTTCTACCGATCATAGTTTAGAATAACGTCCTCTTATTGAATTATATTCATATAAACATTAGCTCATCGATAGCAATTGTAATTCATTATTGATTTCACATCGATCTATAAAATCATTTTCTTATCTCAAAACAAATACATAAACATTTCTACAAGTATGCACATATATCTCATTTCCTTGATTTCATAAGCAATAATCACTTAATTTAATTCACAATTGCATTTCAAACACATATCAAGCACATACTAACGTGTATAATTCACATCATCAACCCACATATTTGTAACCCACATTTTCATCCATGTATAAGTCAGTAACTCGGCGAAAATACACATATACTCAAACATCCCAATAATTATCCTTTATAACTCCGTCAGATCTCAATATTCAACTTCCACACACCGAACATTTAATTCATTCAGCACATACTGAACATACCTCATTGCTGGAATTTTTGCAAGCGCATTAACTGAAATTTTTACAGCAAGATTGCTCATTTCGAATCACGTACCTTGAGTTTAACCGGATATAGCGACTCGCTCGATTGTCCTCGGGACATAGCCGGTTATAGTTATTCGCACAATTGCCTTGAAATTAGCCGGATTTAGTAACTTAGCACAAAAGCCTTGGGACTTAGCCGGATACCATTCGAATAACCAAGCACATATATCAACAAATCAATACACATTCTTATTACATTCTCATTACCAAAGCTCAAACACAAGACACTCATCATATTTACAATTTCGGCTCAATAGCCACACACCAAGAGCGTGATTTCGATTTGCTTAAAACATGATCTAATCAAATCATAATTTAAGCTCTATTCACTCAAGAACTTACTTCACATTACCAACCCTTATGTTCATACACAAAAGATCAATTTAGCCAAAGGCGGTAGCTCGTTTATCAATGGCGAATACTTACTTGTAAGGGCTCAACTAATTCAAGCACATATAGCTCTTACAATGCCATATCCTAGATATGGTCTTACATATTCTCACATCTCGAGCCGATGCCATGTCCCGTGAATGGTCTTACATTATCTCAAATCAATGCCTTCGTCCCAGACGAGGTTTTACATGAGTCTCATTCCACACACTTAGTGCTCTGTTGAAAAACTCGCACACGATGCCTCAATTCGATCTCGCACACATAGTGCCTCAATTCGATCTCGCACACATAGTGCCTCGATTCGATCTCGCACATGGTGCCTCGATTCATCGATCTCGCACACGTAGTGCCTCGATTACTGATCTCGCACACGTAGTGCCTCGATTACTGATCTCGCACACGTAGTGCCTCGATTACTGATCTCGCACACGTAGTGCCTCGATTACTGATCTCGCACACGTAGTGCCTCGATTCTTGATCTCGCACGCGTGGTGCCTCGATTCGATCTCGCTGCGTAGTGCCTCGATTCTTGATCTCGCTGCGTGGTGCCTCGATTCTTGATCTCGCACGTGGTGCCTCGATTCTTGATCTCGCTTTGCGTGGTGCCTCGATTACTGATCTCGAACACATAGTGCCTCGATTACTGATCTCGCACACATAGTGCCCATATTCATTCGTTATTACCCATTGAAAGGACTTAACCAAGTCTATAAAACATCATATATGTACACTTTTAAACATATCATCTCATTTAAGTTTGAATTCGTATAGAAATGAACACTTAAACTTTGCTCAAATTACCGGCACGAAGCCTACTAGGCACGAAGGCCCGAATACACGTCACTAGTATGATTGCTCTTCGGGCCTAGCCCGGATACATCACTAGCTCGAATGCTCTTTGGAACTTAGTCCGGATACATCACTCTCAATTCTCATGTACATATACACATATAGCAATACACATTTGTATATCATTTACATTACTTGAATACAAACACAACATGCTTATCGACCACTCAACTTCCAGTTCCATAGCCACATACAAAAATCACATTTATAGTCATAACACTCTTTCAACATTGCATCGCTTATACCCTTAGTTCAATCCAAATCGAAATTCAAATACGAGTACAGGATACGTGCACGATCAACTTAATAATTTAGGCGTATCTAAGTGTAGTTACATCACAAATTCTCATAGTCGAAGCTTGCTACAGCTCGATCGGGATCAAGATTCATTACAATACAAACAACCACATTTTAATAGTCAAAATCATCACACTATCATTTTATCACTTCATGGCATGTATAAATAGACTCACGCGTGCTCGTTAGTCCTAGAATCGACTAAACCGTAGCTCGATACCAATAAAATTGTAACACCCGTGCGAGTCCGCTGCGGAATCGGACACGAGGGGTTAACGGCTTAAACCATTCACTTTCACGGTCCATTTTAAAATTTTCCAGGCAGTTAGCTAACTGCGTCACTATCACTTTAAAATCATATCTTGAGTTCCAAAACTCGAAAACCAGTTTCGTAATTTTTCCCTGAAACTAGACTCATATATGCATCTACAATTTTTTTTCTAGAATTATTGGTCAGGCCAATTAGTACAGTTTATTAGTTAAAATCTCCCCTGTTGCAGGGATCGACTACACTGACCTTCGAGCGTTACGAATTGGATATCTCCCTGTACAGGGCTTCAATACTGATGCCGTTTGTTTCTATAGAAACTAGACTCAAAGAGGAATCTATACATATATTGAATGACTCCTAATTATCTCTGGTTAATTTACAATGAATTTCCAAAGTCGGAACAGGGAATCCAGAAACCGTTCTGGCCCTGTCTCACGAAAACTTAAATATCTCTTAACATACTATTCATATGATCATTTTGTTACTTTCCTACGAAAATAGATTCATCAAGGTTCGACTACATAATTTATTCACTATTTAATTCCCTTTCTACTATTTTTAGTGATTTTTCACAATCACGTCACTACTGCTACCAGCATCTATTTTTAAGGTAAACTTTACCTATTTCATGATCCTCCATGGATCAACTAGAGTTTGTCATACATATACCAAAAGTGATCATGAATGACCATTCCCATGGCTAACCGTTACCAACATTTCCATACCTCTTGACAACCAACATACAACGATTATAATGCTGTGATCAAAGTATATCTAAGCCATTTTCGCATGGCTATCCGAATTTACACAAAACCGAAGGGTACATGACCTACACCAAAAGGGTAGTCCTATACATTAACCAAGATATCCTCTCACTACTAGTCTATTCTATACATGCCATAAGATATTCCAAAACATAGCAGTACCAAACAGGTGGATAGTGATAGTGTGACTAGTTCTTGACGATCCCCGAGCACTGTAGCTTCCAAATGAGATCTATAAAGCAGAGGAAACAAAGTACACGGAGTAAGCATTACAATGCTTAGTAAGTTTCAAGCAAAGTCAACAGATAACAATCAAGTTATAACATAGTTGTTCGTATTTTATTTCACTCTTCCTTCGGGCATACCACCCTTTATCCAAATATGCACATCTCATCATAATCATAGGAATAGTCTCATAGATTGCTCTCGTATACATCACATAACTACCTTATGGTTTAGTTTAAATCAAGCTCACATATAAGCTTGGAGTACATACTGTTTAACCTTTTGCATTGCGTAATTTTATAAGCAATTCTTATAAAAGAAGTCTTACCGGACATAATCTCCACACGTAGTCATCGGGTCTTACCGGTCATAATCTCCACACGTAGTCATCGGGTCTTACCGGTCATAATCTCCACACGTAGTCATCGGGTCTCACCGGAACATATTCAAGTTCCATGTACATTTAATTACATGTTACAACATTCACATTAGCCATTCGGCTTTACCACATATGCATATCACACATATATTTTACATTAGCCATTAGGCCTTATCACATATACATACACTTTCACATTCACCACATCGGCCATTAGGCCTTATCACATATACATACACTTTCACATTCACCACATCGGCCATTAGGCCTCATCACATATACATACACTTTCACATTCATCACATCGGCCATTAGGCCTCATCACATATACATACACTTTCACATTCACCACATCGGCCATTAGGCCTCATCACATATACATACACTTTCACATTCACCACATCGGCCATTAGGCCTCATCACATATACATCCACTTTCACATTCATCGCATTGGCCATTCGGCCTTATCACACATATATGTATATCATACATATTTCATATTTTCTTGTACATCAATTTCAGCAATAGCTTATAAGCAACTCAAATAGTTTCATCAAAGTTTACAACAAAATCACATATTCGCTACAAGCAGTTTTTCTGACCAACAGTCACTAAGTTGTTTATAACTGGAGCTACAAAACTCAAAATCAATTGCCGTTAATTTTCCCGAATGTAGACTCATGTATCTTCCACCCATAAAATTTTCAGAATTTTAGGTTTGGCCAATCAATACCAGATTTTTCTTAAAGTTTCCCCTGTTTTACTGTTTGACTAATCTGACCACTCTTCACTACGAATCAAATTTTTCATTGTACAGAATTCATAATGTGTTCTATTTGACTCCATTTGAAACTAGACTCATTAAGGAGTCTAAGCATATAAATCTTATCTCATAATCATTTTTGTACGAATTATAATGATTTTCCAAAAACAGAACAGGGGATTTCGGAGTCATTCCGACACGGTCCCGCACAACATTAAATATCTCTTTATAGGAAATTTCTTTGCTTCCACGGTCTCTTTTATAAGAAACTAGACCAACTAAGCTTTGATTACATATTTTATTCAGCCTATAATTCCACACCAACAATTTATAGTGATTTTCTAAAATCACCTTACTGCTGCTGTCCAAGCAATTTATTACAATTTGCTCTTAAATTTCCAAGTCCAAACACTTATGAACTTACCATTTGGGTTTAAGACATATCATGGCCACATCATATCTTATCAAATCAACTCATTATGCCCTATTATGATTGAATTTACTCAACGATTTATCGCTTAAAACTTACCTCGAAAGTGGTCGACGACTAGATATCCACGGGTATTTGTTTACTTCCTCTTTTCCCTTATCCGACTTTGATCCTCTAGGCTCTTGAGCTTAATAGTGACCTAGGATAGCAATGCTTCACTCCCTTCTTCCTTTTTCCTTCAAATTTTCGCCAAAAGATGAATCAAAGGATGAACATTTTTTTTTTCTTCTTTGTTTTCTTTCTTCCATTCACGGCAAGGGAGGGGGAGCATGGATGAGACCATTTTTTTCTTTCTTTGCCCATGCTCTTTAATTTATTTTTCCACCATGATGCACCAACAAAACATGTCTATGACATGTTTTGCCCATCATCCTTTGTCATGGCCAGCCACTAGCAATTAAAAAAGGGGGAATTTGACATGCAAGTCCTCCTTTTTGTTTACATGCACTATTAGATCCTTGTAGATTAGCCTATCACATTTCAAAAGTGTCACACAAGTCCTTTTGACTAAATTCACATGCAATTTACTAAATCGAAGCTTAAGATTTTCGCACATTCATATTCACATATTTTAGACCATAATTATCACATCCAAATAATTTGGTGACTCGGTTTAGCGGTCCCGAAACCGCTTTCCGACTAGGGTCACTTTAGGGCTGTCACAGAAAAGACACCTGAGTTCCACCAGATGACATCTTTTGGTATTTTGATGTTTTTATTTCTGTTTTCAAAAAAATCAACTCATATTGCGAGAGGTGAGTTGAGCCTCAAGACATGCTGAGGTAATTTTCAATTTCTGTCTTTCAAAAAAATCAACTCATATTGCAAGAGGTGAGTTGAGCCTCAGGACACGCTGAGGTAATTTCAATTTCTGTTTGTCAAAAATCAACTCATGTTGCGAGAGGTGAGTTGAGCCTCAGGGCACGCTGAGGTATTTTTAATTTATGCTTTCCAATTTCTGCTTTTCAAAAAAATCAACTCATATTGCGAGAGGTGAGTTGAGCCTCAGGATATGCTGAGGTATTTTCAATTTCTGTTTTTTAATTTGTGCTTTTCAAAAAAATCAACTCATATTGCGATAGGTGAGTTGAGCCTCAGGACACGCTGAGGTATTTTCAATTTCTGTTATTCAATTTATGCTTTTCAAAAATCAATTCATATTGCTAGAGGTGAGTTGAGCCTCAAGTCACACGCCGAGGTATTTTCAATTTCTGTTTTTCAATTTTTACTTTTCAAAAAAAAAATCAACTCATATTGTGAAAGGTGAGTTGAGCCTCAAGGCACGCTGAGGTATTTTCAATTTCTGCTTTTCAAATTCTGCTTTTCAAAAAAATCAACTCATATTGCGAGAGGTGAGTTGAGCCTTAGGACACGCTGAGGTATTTTTAATTTCTGTTTTTTCAATTTATATTTTTCAAAAATCAACTCATATTGCGAGAGGTGAGTTGAGCCTTGGGTCACATGTCAAGGTATTTTCAAAATCTGCTTTCCAAATTAAGTTTCAAAAACCAACTCATATTGCGAGAGGTGAGTTGAGCATTGGCTCACGTGCTAAGCTATTTTCAATTTCTATTTTTAATGTCTGTTTTTAAAGAGTCAATTCATATTACGAGAAATGAGTTGAGCTCAGGATCACATGCCGAGTAAAGAATAAAGGTTGGAGCTGATTGAAGACACTAGATTTTGTCTCCCTGAAGTTGCAGTGGAACAGATTGAAGTTGCAAGTCTTATTTTCCTGGAGTTGCAGTGGAACTGATCAAAGATATCAGATCTTACCTTTCTGAAGTCGCAGAAGAAAAGACCACAAACCTTATCTCACTAAAGCGATAGAAGAGCAGATTGAAGTTGTAGATCTCATCTTTCTGAAGTTACAGTGAAGCAGATTGAAGCCACAAATTTCATACCCTCGAAGTTACATTGGAGTAGATTGAAGCTACAAGGCATATGTCAGAAGATGCAATGGATTGAACCAAAGTTACAAGATGCGGTGGACTGGAAAGAGACTACCTGAAGAAGAGAAGCGCTAAAGAGGTCAAAGCTCGACGAGGCCGGGCAAAATTAGTCTTTCCTAAAAGTCTTTACTCTATTCTCGTTACACGACAACAACTCTGTTCTCGTTATACGACAATAAGTAAAGAGGGGCAGCTGTTATAGCCCAATTTTGCCCCATGACCCATTTACAAAACAACCCATCAGCCAAATACATAACACTAACCCAATACCCAATTAAACCTGACATCCCCTAAACCCAATATTAACCTAAGCCCAAACTAACCCCAAATAGCCCAAATAAAAAACAAATCAGAAAAAAAAACCCTAGCCCCCCTAGCCGCCGCCTATGTCCTATCGCCCATGCCTCTGCCACCACCTGCTCTACCGGCCATACCCTGCAAAAACAAGGCAACGTCCCGATTTCAAAATCAAGTCCGTGATTTCATCGCTATGTTAGGTGAATCACGTAGGCTCTTATAATAAACGGGACATCCTTCTAAAAAAAAAACCAAAAAAACATGAAACTTTTCGTTTTCTTCAATTGGATCACTATTAAATGCTACATTGAACTCGTATTTTTGAAAAGCAAGACGGTGCATGTTTAATAAGATACCAAATTTTGGGCGTCACGAGGGTGCTAATACCTTCCTCGTGCGTAACTGACTCCCGGACTCTATTTTCTCTGGATTTTGACGTAGACTTCAATTCGTCCTTCATTTTTGTTAAAGAATAAATTTTCTTTTCTAAAATGATGATTTATTAGGTGTCCGATCACACCTAGAAAAAGATCGGTGGCGACTCGCCTTTTTAATAAAATCGCAAGTCGGTTTTCAAATTTTCAAATGATCCCCTCAACTAGCGACCAAAGCAAAATTTTTACGTCCCTACAAACTTCGTTGTCTCATGGGTGGATTTCATTATGTATTGCATAACTACTGTCTTTTATTCGATTGTGCATGAGATCAACTTTGGTAATGCCTTGTACTCTGCCCTGGTGTGGGTTACGGGAATGGGGTATTACATAAATGAACTAATCTTTCAATTTTATTTGGAACTGTAGTAATTTTAGTTTATCAAATGTTAAACCTAATTTGAATGTGTAGCAAAAGAGAAATAATTTCATAAAAAAGTTGTATTTTCAAGTAAACTTATATAAAGAAACAAAAAGAAGCATTCGACAACAGCTTTATTATTGTAAGTACAATCACACTCCCAAATTACAAGAAAATTTAAAATCAACAACCAAACACCAATGCAACCCATACAAGTTTCAACTCTAGATTATTACATGATATTTATTTAAAACTTAAAAAGTCGGATAAACCAAATTATAATTACAACAACAACTAACATCACAAGTAACAAGGTAAAGATCAAACCCTGTGTTCCACTCTTGAGTTTTCCTGCAAATGAAGTGGTAGGTTTCAAATATGATTACATCTAAAATTGCTACATGGACCAGTCAAACCATAAAGAATCAGGTGCTACACAATCCCAATGGACAATATATTTACACTCCGACTTAGAGCATTCAAGAGCCACATCTTCACAAGGGTTACTGCATTCATCACAATCAGGGTAGTAATACTTCTTTTTCACAATGGTGAGTGGATGTGGATGACATGTTTCTTCATAGATTATGCTCCCGAGTTTGAGGAATGGATAATTTCCAAGAACACAACTAGCATGAGCCGAAGTATCGCATGTTGCACAATAATAAAACCGACGATTTGGATCTCGACTTTTTTCACAGATATCACAATGATGACTTTTTGAATAACTATTATCATCATGATCAGTGAGTAAAAGAAGATGCTCATCGCATTTGTGACGAGCTGTAATTGGAAGTGAAAAACATCCAGCATGTAGCACAAAATTGCAATCCTTACAACAAAATGCCCCATATCCCTGTGTAGCAACACCACAAGCATTGCATTTCCCGTCGTGGTCTCTGTAGTAAAAGAGGGGGTGTTCATGTTTCAAACATGTTTGAGCACCAGGAGTAAGAGCAACCACACATCGGAGACATATTTTATTCTCACATCCACAACATTCATAAGCAAAGGCATTAGAAACTTCACTACATTCTTCACACTTAAAAACCTTGTCTGAAATAAGGGTGAGAGGCTCTTGGCAAAGATGATGCCAAACATTCTTCATCTTAAGCAACTCGGCACATGCTTTATGAAGAAAAAAACCACATTCTGAACAATAATAAAATGGATCCGAGAGTGCCAACATACACCCATCGCAATTATTTTCATATCCTCCAACAAAGGGACCTAACATTAGATTATGCATATGCTTGAAATGCTTTACTTTTTTAGCTTCACCAGCATCGTTCCACTCAATAACACTGATGGAACTTTCATTGGGCATCTCATCTTCATTTTCTAGTGTAATTATTGAATATGAATTTTTGTCCTCTGTCACACAATGCACATGGAATGTAATATTGCAATGTGAACAACAATAACTACCATACTCTGGATCTACTTCATCATGACAAATGATGCAGTCTGACCTTTTAAATTCATCCGGAAGGAGATATTTGTGAAAAAGGCGATAATCATGCCACTTGCTTTTGATGATGCGTGGCAATAAAGTGCACTTTTTATGGACCATAATGTTGCATGTACAACATATGTAGGCAGCATAGATTCCTTCGGTACCACATGCATCACAAATGAATGATGATGGTCTTCGAAACAAATTGAATGGATGTTCATGGCCTTTTTCTTTAACAAAAAAATCAAAAGATGGTGACACACATTCAATGTGAACAACAAACTTACAAGGACAGCAACCATAAACAAATCCTCTTCCCCTTGTTACTTGGCATATCTTGCAAGAGAGCCGTTCCCAATTAAATTGTAGAACAAGAGGATGCTTACGATGCCACACACGATTTAGTTTGAAAGGAAGCTTAGCGCATTTCTCGTGTAAATTAAATCCACAGTCAGGAGAAAAGTGTGTATACTTTGCTAATGGTTCCCAACATCCAAAGCACTTAGCAACATCTTCAAGTTTGTCATCATCATTTTCAGTAGAAATCAAAGAATCATGGAGAGCAACATGATCAAGCGCTTTCAAATTATTCTCAGCAATATTAAATGTAAACAAAGCACATTTAATATGAAAGTCCAATCCGCAAGAGCAGTGATAAACAAACTCATTACCGCCTTTATCGCAAAAATCGCATATGTACCCTGATGAATAACCTGGATTCTTAATGAGAAGACTATGATGCATAAGAAGAAGAGGATGATCAGGATGGAAAGGGTGATTAAGCTCCAAAGGTGCCTCAGCACATACCTTGTGAAGGTAAAACCCACAATCCTCGGCACAGCTAAAACATGGAGTTGACACCTTCTCGTCACACCTTGAGCAGTCATCTTCAATCAGCTGATCTTCATTCAAAAGAAGCAAGGTATGTTGGTGACCATAATTCAGTGGCTCCTCCATTTCTCCTTCCTCTTTGGTTTTTTTCGTCGACGTAGCAAGAAAGAAAAAAACTGAAACTCAATGTTTCAAGTGAAGTACTAATTTGAAAGAAAAAGACCCCAAAACTATCATAGTATATTGTTTTTATTCTGTCTTTGCTTTCGTACTTTACTTTAGTTGGTTTCTTTTATTTGTTTATATTTCTTAACTTTTTATATAAATTTTCTTTTCTTAATAATATTACAAGTATTTTGATGTTTATATATTTTTATTACATGGATTTTGTTGTTTTGTGCTAAGAAAGTACATGTCACAAATTTAGTTGTGTTGGTTGTTCAATATTGATTTGTAATTTTATGTGTTTCATAAAATAAAAGTATAAATAAAATATTTTATTCAACAAATTAAAATATTTTATTTAATTCTCTTTATACATTGTTGATAATTTCATAAAATTTATTATGAATTTTAAATATATGTTAAGATTCCCTCGAAAGTTAAAAACAAAAGTATAACGAATATCTAAAAAAAGAAAAACCCCCAAATCTATCTTTAGTATATTTCCTTTAACGAGTTTCTTTATACTACCTTAATACTTTGCTTGAGTGAGTGGATTTCTTATAAATGTTTTTATAATTCAATGAGGCTTGATACTTTGTTTGGGTGAGTGTATTTTATCAAAAATATTTCTTTTACCAATACAATATTAGAGGATTGAGAAGAGGATGACGGAGTTTAAATCACGTCTAGGTGTGAGACAAGAGTTTTAATTTGAACATATTTTGAAAATGAGATAAAGTAACTTAGATTCCTTAGCAATGTTAACCAAATTTGCCCATCAACTCACCAATTGGTGAACAAAGCTAGAGAACATATGCAACAATGAGTAAACCTCTTAAGCAACTGTTTCAAATCCAAACTTTTCGTTTTAAATTTGGGCCAAGGTTAAGGAAAGGTTTGGGGTTGCAAAGTTTGTACCTTCAATAATACTTTCATGGCAAAGAAGCTATGCTCATGACTGTTAATAACATAACTTTGCTCTCTTAATTGTCTAAACAATCTTTGCTTTTAGCCTTCACTAGATTTAAAAAAACATGCAACATTAAAAAAATCAAGCATTGACCCTAAATCTTTGCTTTTACGCTAAACACGTACTCGTATTTATCATTCATGTCCAAATTCGAATAACATAAGTTTAGAGTGAAAGAGGAATGAAAGAAGGTATAGTGAAAGCACTGAAAATAAAAGTAGTTGCGATACCACATGTACACTACAGGAAAATAGGGCTTTAGCGGCGTTTTTAGTGGCGTTTTATTAAAAAACACCGCAAAAATTGTAAAACACATAGCAATAGCGGCGTTTTACCAAAAATGCCACTAAAAACAGAGCAATAGCGGAGTTTTAGTAAAAAAAGCCGCAAAAAAATAGCATTAGCGGCGTTTTTCCAAAAACGCCGCTAAAAACCAGAGCATTAGCGGCGCTTTTGGAAAAACGCCCCTAAAAACCAGAGCATTAGCGGCGCTTTTGGTAAAACACCGCTAAAAACCAGAACATTAGCGGCGCTTTTGGTAAAACGTCGCTAAAAGTCATATAACCCCTAAACCCAAAAAAATCATAAACACTAATTATAACCCTAAAACAATAATTATTAAAATTTATGGTTATACAATATATTAAATATTTTCTTATATAATCGTAAAAGAGATAGTATTGAATTTAAAATATCGAATTAATTATCATTATAGTTTATGGTTTTTGGTTTAAGGTATATGGTTTAGGGTTTAAGGTTTATGAGTTAACTATAGTTTAAGATATATGGTTTAGGGTTTAAGGTTTAGGTGTTAACTAGTATTTGAAGGTTTATGATGAATTATGGGTTTAGGGATTATGATTTAGGGTTTAGGGGTTAGTGTTAGAGTTTAAGGTGTAAGGGTTTGGGGTTAAGGGTTAAGGGTTTAGAGTTTAGTGTTTATGGGATATGGGTTAAGAGGTTTAGGGTTTAGATTAATTAGTATTTTTAATTTATATATTAAATGATTTCTTATATAATTGTAAAAGAGATAATCTTAATTTGAATATATTAAACTTATGATTATAGTTTAAATTATTTAAGAGATAATAGATAAACTTTCATGTACAAAACAATTGAGAAGTGGACAAATGTACACATTCAAGTGAACATGAAACAATAGAGGAAAACAAATTGAAGTGCAAAAAAAAATGAATATATAGAAATACCATTGTAAGATTATTACAGTGAAACAAGGAATGAATTATGTGCAATATTTTTGTATATTTTAGTACCGTCATTATTTTTGTATAAGATATATTTTTTATTCTAATAATATCTTAAAACACAAATCTTGTATTATGTATAATTTATTGCACCTATCCTTTACACTTATTAAATTTTAAAATTTATACAACAATTCTAAAATTTTAGCATTAGCGATTTAATATTCATAATATTGTAGCTCGATTATGTATATGCCCGTATATCAATTGTGAATCCTTCTATACTATTGTACTAATAATATATATTAATGTATTATGTGCACAGTATATTAATGTTAATGTATTACTGTAATATGTAGCTCAAATTGTCAATCCATCTAAATTATTGTACTAATAATATATATTAATGTAATATTGAAGAGTTAATTGATTAAAATAAGTACAAAAAGAGCAAGTGTAATGACCTAATTTTCAATGGTGTCAGAACAGTGATTTGAGATCACTAAATCCGACAAATGAGTAGGAAATATTATTAATTTAGTGAGTATAAGTTAAATGTGAAGTTAGGAAAAAAAATTAAAATAGTGAATAGCGTACTAAAAATAAATATTAAAATAATTAGAATCGAAAAATGAGGTATTAAAACCTCGGGAATTTTAAATCGGGCCATAAATATTTTTATAAATATTTATGGAGCGTTAATAAGTCGTCAAGAAATTTTAAAGTTCTGATAGTTAATTGAACAAAAAGGACTAAATTGTATCAAATGCAAAATTATGAGAAATGATTAAATAGCTTAAATGATAAAAGAAAGAGGGTTTAAAAGGCAAATAGACCCAAGGTCTCTTTGGGCTGGACGGCAAGGCATGAAATCAGCAAGAAAATAAGGAGAATTAAGGGCAAAATTGGAAAATTGCAAAATTTACTTAATAAAGCTAGGACTAAAGTGGAATTATCTAGATTTCTCTTTATTTTTCTGCATTCTCATCAGCAAAAACACCATGGAAGAGTTCCTTCAAGCTGGTTTTCATATTTTTACTTCAAGTAAGTTCAATTCTTTATTATTTCTTGAAATTTTGTGTTTTTGTGACTTTTACAACTAGGTCCACTTGTTGAATTCATTAGTTTTTAATTCTATGAAAGAAATTGAAAGTTGCTATGAATATGTGCTGGAACTATATGATGATTTGGCATGGAATTATAGCTTTAAATTGTTTATATGCTGATTTTATTGAAAGAATTGAATAGAAAGTGAATGTTTAGGACCTAATTGTAAAAGAGTTTGAAGTTAAAGTTTCATGTGGAAATTCTGAATTTCAATAGTTATGAAATAACTTCTAATGTCTAGGAAAAGTATTAATTGAGAAAATTATCTTAATTGAGGGGTTAATTGAGTAAGGACTGAATTGTATGAATTGTGAAATTTGGGGAAAAATGAAAATCAACACTTTGCACTAAAACTGTTTTGGACAGTAGCAGTAGTCTAACTTTTAAAAATCACCAAAAATTTTAGAAATGGAATTAGAGGATGAATAAAATATGAAATTAAAGCTTATTGAGTCTAGTTTCTTATAGAAGAAATTATGTAAGCAATGGAATTGTAAATCATGAGATATGATAAATTTTGTGAGACAAGGTCAGAATGATTTCGGGTTCCCCTGTTCTGAATTTGAAAAATCATCAAAAATTGGATAAAAACAATTAGGGGCTTAAATTTATATGTTTAGAATCCTGAATGAGTCTATTTTCAAGAGAAATAAACGAGAACATCATTTGAATTCTGTACGAGAAGATAATTAATTTTTAGTGAAGAAGGGTCGAAACTGTCAGACAGCAGAACAGGGGAGACTTCAATGAATAAACTGTATTAATTGGCCCAACCAAAAATTATGAAATTTTTATGGCAAGAAAACATATGAGTCTAGTTTCTGGTAAAATTTATGGATCTTGATTTCGAATTCTGTAGCTCAAGATAAAAATGATTTAGTGACTATGACACGGATGGACAGCTTGAATATTCACATAAGTAAATAATGAAAATTATGGATGATGTTACTTACAAGTGTGTTATTTATACTAAGGATGTGGATGGAGAGGAGGAGGAGGAAAAGTAAATATATATATATGAATGACTTGATCACATGCCCGATTATAATCGATAAATGTTGAATTAGAAATGATATAATGTTTTATTTGGAATATTTATTATGAAATTATGAATATCGTTATAATACAAAAATCGTACTTGTGAGTTTGTATAACTATATTTTAGTGACCATTTGTTAATTTTATGAATTTCATGATGTGTTATTTTATATGTATTGATGATAAAATCGCGAATAATGTAAAAACATGAAAATTGAATAAATGATCAAATTGAGCATTACAATTCAGTGACAAGATGAATTGAAGGAAAAGACCATGGTTGGACCATGGCAACAAGTGATAAGTGATAGCTTCAGCTACACTTATCGATCAATGACAAGTCAAAGTGATAAGTGATAGCTTGGCTACACTTATCGATCAAGACAAATGAAAGTGATAAGTGATAGCTTGGCTACACTTATTTGATCAAGATAAGTGAAAGTGATAAGTGATAGCTTGGCTACACTTATCGATCAAGGACAAATGAAAGTGATAAGTGATAGCTTCACTACACTTATCGATCAAGACAAATGGCAAGTAAAAGTGGTAGCTTGGCTACGATCAATGAAAAGTGGTAGCTTCGGCTACCTGATCATCGGCTACTTGATTAGTGAAAAATGGTAGCTCCGACTACCTGATCAGTGAATAGTGATAGCTTCGCCTACAAGTGACAAGTGATTTCTGTGTAAGACCATATCTTGGATAAGACATCGGTGTGATATGTATATAAAATGTAAGACCATAGCTGAGCTATGGCATTCTAGTGAAAAGACCATTAGCTATGCTGTGGCATCGGTGATTGTTAGTGAAATTCAGTGCATACCGGTGCAGACCAATTCCGTAAGATGTTCACTAATTTGAAAAAGTTTGGTAAGTATTACATGGAATTATGTGACATAAGGAAATACAAGTTGATGAGACATGAGCATAAAACCCGATTGATGAATGAGTTCATTTGTGATTATATATTTCTACGCCTTAAGTGTATTATCTGTATGAATTGGTATTCCAAATGAGTTAATGAGAAAACTTCTATTATGAAATAATCTGAGTTCGAAATGAAATATCATGAAAACGTACCTGAAATACATTGGTATGTCTTGTATATGCTATTTGAATTCATGAATGTGGAAAGTAAATGTATGTGGAAATAAGAGATGATGATATCTGTACATGGAATTTATTGATGAATACGTACATCCAAATTTATATGATAGATTTTAGTGTACATTGAAATTGGGCTCAATAAGTGATTTGGCAATTTAAATCGTGATTGGCAGGAAGAGTTAGTGAATTGCAAATTTATGAATTGTTACACGTATTTGTCTGAAATACGAGGAAGTGATGGTAATTGATACATGTAAATTTGAGACTATGATATATATATAAAACATGGAATATGTTTGATAAATGTGTTCATTTATAACTACTAATTATGTACCTCATGTGTGTTATTTGTATAAAGATGATATTTCAAAGACTTTAGTGAATAAAGCTTAAATATGAAATAGTATGAAATCGAGACAAGTTGTTATGAAAATTTATTTAAATTATCTATAAGTGTTTCGTGCTTCTCGGTAATGCTTCATACTCTATTCCAGCGACAGATACGGGTAGGGGTTGTTACAGCAAGGTACGGAGGGGTACCAAAAAGATTCAAAATTGCTTACAACGAGATTTGAACCTAGGTACTAAGGTAAAGAGCAAGCAAACTTAACCAACTAAGCTATAGTGGCGTTTATATTAAAAATGCTGCAAAAAATTAAGCTATACTGGCTTTTTTTAAAAAAACGCCGCAAAAAACCATTATTTTACAAAAAAAAAAAAAAAAAAAAAGGAAATCAAAATCCCGCTCACTCTTACCCGCTCGTTACTCCTTCTTTTTCTCATCTATGTCGCTTGCCCTAAATCTCCCAAATAAAATTTAGCTATTTTACTTTTCTCGATCTGGAATAAAAGAAAAAAAGAAACTGAAAAAGGCACAAAGGGTTTTTGGAAGCAAAGCAGAGCGAAGAACTGTGTGAAGCCAGAGCTATCGAGCATGTTCGAGTCTTAGCACATGAAATTGATGGTCGTCAAGTGAGTCGGCTTATCTCTTTTAACTTTCTTTCCATCATGTCCTGTACTTTTTTCTTTTTTTTTTCCTTTCAATTTTACTGGATAGCTTTAAATCATTACTATTTTTAGTAGTTTATTCTCCCTGCTTAGATTGAAGGTAACCTACTGGTTTTCTTCCTACTGGTTTTCTTCTAATTCAAGGTATCAGTTGCATTCAAGTTTTCCTGTTAATAGGTTTTCTTTATTTTATTTTCTATGCCATCGACTTTTTTCTTTCTTTCTTTGAGGTGCTCTTTAAAATCTGCCGCAATGTGTTGTTCCAGTCGTTTCTTGGGTTTCTCTATGGATTCAATTGAGATTATAGAATTATAGGAATTTTTTTTGTGTTGGATTGCGTATGGTAAAGAATCTAAAGTTTACTCTCCTTATGTTTGATGAATTGCCTATGAGAGAACTATTCATATCGGTATAGGAAAAGGGTACATTTGTTGTTAAGCTGTTGAAATTAGCTGCTTTCATTAGTTCATGGTTTGAAATACTTTTCCTCTACAAACAGTAGGAACTGATGATATATTTATTTAGTTTTGACATTTTAGAGGTGATTGAGTAGGCTCTTTGTAAGTTTTCAGTAGTAGAACTGAATATGGGATTTCAGCAGTTAACTAATATAAGTGTTTTCTCCATCATCAGGAAAAGGCTACTGAACAAGATGCTGTTGAAATCTTGATGTATTTGCATACGGCTTGCTTGAGGTGTTGATCTTTGTGACTTCTATCACCATATGGAATAAAGGCATCATTAGCCAAATAATTCTTTCGTTCCCTATAGCAGTTTTTACTGGGAAAAATATGTTTGCTGAAAGGAGTAAAAAAGGTACTTCAAATTTCACTGTTTGAATAGCATTTGATTTATATATTCTTTTTTCATTAATTTCAAATTCATTAGAAATGTTTATTGATTGCACAAGTCAGAGAGGTGAACCAACATTTTAGTTAAAATGATTACCTTCATTGTTTAACTATTAACTTCACCTCCATAATGACATGTGGTTTATGTACGAAGTTTAGCTGAAATGAGAAGAGAATGATAAATTTGTGGATATCAATTTAGGTTTTGATAACTTCAATGAATCAATATCTCTTGGTTTGGTTAAGTTTCATTATATTCATTTAATTATAATTATAATTATTTGTAATTTTATCTTTTTATTAAATATTTTATAATAAAAATCTTATATAACTTTATTTAAAATTTTTAATAAATTGCTTACTACCCTCAATTTCTAAAGTAAAATGTTTGAAGTATATTTTATAATTTTTTAATGAAGCAATTTCAGGCTCTAATTAACCTGCTAGTGCATCACTAATGAAGTGTTTAGTTGCTAGAAATTGAGATGTTAATTGAGGTGTATAAATGTTGTTAATTGAGATGTTAATATGTGTGTGTGTGTGTGTGTCCCTTCTGTTAAATTCTTCGTTATGTATTTAATAAAGTCAATTTTGTGTCTGACTGTAGGCATTAGTGATAATAAGATATATCATTATCACTTAAATCTTGGAGGAAGTGTTTCTACTAGAAGGCTGACTAGGCTACCTTCAATTCCTAAGAATGATGCAAAGTTCAGGTATACGCCATAAACATTTCTCTGATCTTAAGTTATACAAAACATTATGATCTTATTTATTTGTTTATTTATAAAAAAACTAATATTGCTATGCTACCACCAGTCCTCTAGTGGTTACTAATAGTAATAAAAAAAGGGGAAAAAGAACAAAGCTATTCCATTTCGCTATACTTGAGGTGTATAAATGTTGTTAATTGAGATGTTAAAGTGCTGCAAATTGAAGTGTTTAAATGCTGTAAATTGAACTGTTAAAGTGCTGCAAATTGAAGTGTTAGAGTGCTGTAAATTGGAGTGTTTAAGTACTGCAAATTGAAGTGTTTAGTTGCTGGAAATTGAGATGTTTAAATGTTGTTAATTGAAATGTTAAAGTGCTGCAAATTGAAGTGTTTTAATGCTGTAAATTGAAGTGTTAAAGTGCTGCAAATTGAAGTGTTTAAATGTTGTTAATTGAAATGTTAAAGTGCTGCAAATTGAAGTGTTTAAATGTTGTTAATTGAAATGTTAAAGTGCTGCAAATTGAAGTGTTTGAATGCTGTAAATTGAAGTGCTTAAATGTTGCAAATTGAAGTGCTATAAATATTGTTAATTGAAATGTTAAAGTGCTGCAAATTGAAGTATTTTAATGCTGTAAATTGAAGTGTTAAAGTGCTGCAAATTGAAGTGTTTGAATGCTGTAAATTGAAGTTGTGGATTATTACCTCTTTGAGTGTTGGTGCAAATTTGTTTCTAGTGCTAATATTTAAAAGAATCCTGCAACTGTTTTTGCTACTCTGTGTAACACCCCTTACCCGTATCCTTCACCGGAACAGGGTACGAGGTATTAACAAATTATAGTATATACTATTAAACAAAACCCAACAAAAATATGACGTGCAATTTGATCATTACAACATATGCCATTAACAATACAAACCAACTTCAAAGGCTTCGTACAAAATGATTAATTTGATACTATAAGTAGTAATTTTAACCTAGACAATTAGGACACTTAACAAAATAACTAAGTCTGCTATACATGCCATATTTCAAAATGTTGAGTTCAGATACCAAGAATATTTATAGTGCGGGCGGATCTTCTATGATCTCTGACTCCTGTGCTAGCTGGACGACACTATAAGACAAAGGAGAGAAAAGAAAGTAAGCTTATAGCTTAGTAAGTAAGTATATAAATAACAAATAAGAAATCTAATATGTTTACAACATAACTCAATTATATCATATTTTTAATTTTATTGTATACTCCAATTTGATCAAGTCATCCCTCCCGCATCATGATCACTAAATAAATCATAACTCAAGTTCTGAAACTCAAAATTCAAATCCGTAAAATTTCCTGAATCTATACTCATAAAAATTTTTACTAATTTTTTCTAGAACTTTTGGTTCACCAATTAGTACAGATTTATTAGTTAAAGTTTCCCTGTTACACACTCAACCGATCGACCTCTGTTCATTACGAATTTAATTTCTCTCAATACACAATTCAAATAACCATGAAACCTATTTCATTTAAAACTAGACTCAATAAGGAATTTAGGCATATAAACTATATTTCTTAATTTGTTTTGTACAATTTTTAATGATTTTTCAAAGTTGAAACAGGGGATCACATAGTCATCCTGAACAGGTGTCACACAATTGTAAATATCTTGAAATATAGAATTCCTTTTCTTTCTCTGTTTCTTTTATATGAAAATAGACTCATTAAGCTTTAATTTAACATCTCATTCAACCTCTAATTAAATTCCTTCTATTTTGGTGAATTTTCAAAATCACGCCATCGCTCTTGTCCAAAAGCAGTTTCAATGCTAATTTCACTCCTTCACACATTCTTTATACTAACCTCATTTTAATTTACATATATATATATACCACAAATCATTTTCACCACATTTCATGCATCACAAGTGTAGGTCCACGACTACAATGTCACCACAAAACCATCCCGTTGAACAATTCGGATTAATTCTCGATACTTGATGGTTTCAGCACACAGCCCCACTATAATATTTCATTTAATTCGGCTCTCTTGTACACATGGTGAACACTTAGTACCACTCATGCGACCTAGCTGATTTGTCTCGTAGCTCTCTTGTCTACATGGTGTCCTTCACTTGGAATCACGCATGCGACCTAGCTACATTTATCTCTCACGTAGCTCTCTTGTCTGCATGGGATACATCTCGTATCACACATGTGACCTAGCTACTATATAGTATCTCGTAGCCTTCTTGTACACATGATGTGCACTCGGCACCATACATGTGACCTAGCTACGTACCATCTATTTTATTCGATTTTTTTTTTCCGAATGTTCAACCTGGATCTCTCTCTCTCTATTATTTATTTCCATTCTTTCAATAGTCTATTTATACTTCAACATCAGCTAATATATATAAAATAGGCTGAAATATAAAAATGTAAATGAAATTTATGTATTATTTACATACAAACTTACCTCGGTGCAAAATATGGAAATTTTGCAATTTAGTCCAAAACTTTCTCCTTTCCCCGTTCGAGGTCGATTCCACGCCTTTCTTGATCTATATCAACATATTTAGCTCATTTAACACTCAACCTATTTATTTTAATCCAAAAATCACATTCTACAAAAATTACATTTTTGCCCCCTAACTTTTACAAAATTACAATTTTTCCCCAAGGCTCGGAAATTTAATTTCAGCCCTTATTCTTATGTTTAATGACCTCTGATCATTTTTCTCTTCTATGGCAACATCAAATTCTCACTCTAACACATAGTTATGCACAATAGATATTTTTATCGATTATCTTGCTTTTGCTCGTTTTCATTAAAATCGCTTAGAAAAGATCGTTCCCCTAACTTCAAACATTCATATTCTACCATCAAACAACAAAATACATGCCTATCATTCATGGGTAAATTTTTAAACATAAACCTTAATTCAAACTAATGGTAGAAATAAGTAAACCGAGTTACGAGGATTTTAAAAATGTGAAGAACATTAAAAACGGGGCTTGAATTCACTTACTATGAAGCTTGAAAGTTGAAGAAACCCTAGCTATGGAGGAGAGAAATTTTCGGCAGCAACTAATGAAGATGATAACCAATTTTGTGTTATTTTTCCCATTTTATTTCATTTAATATACAAATGATCAAAATGCCCTTACTACTAAACTTTAAAAAAATTCCCTCCATGTCCAATTTTTGTCCATAACTTAAGAATGGGTCAAATTGCTATTTAAGACCTCCTAATTAATATCCCAAAGCAATTTCATACTAAAAACTTCTAAAACACGAGTTTTACAATTTATTCGATTTAGTCCCAATTCTCAACTTAAGTGCGAAATGCACAGAATTTCATCACGAAATTTTCATGAAATCATGAAATCATATCATAAACCCCAAAATAATTATAAAACAATTATTTCTATCTCGAATTTGTGGTCACGAAACCACTATTCCGATTAGGCCCTAATTCGGGTTGTCACACTCTGGGTGTTCTGGTTTCAATTTATTGGATGTTGATTAGTTTTTAAGCTCGGATCAATTTTGGACCCTAGTATTTATGCTTTCTTTTCTTATGTCACCGAGAAGCTTTGAGTATTGACCTTGAAGGGTATCATTCCAAATTCCAATTTTGTGTTTCTTTCGATTGCTAATCGTGATATACTAAGTTTTTACACCATGAAACTTAGATTTACTTTTAAACTCTTTAAATTTCTTGGTATGAAACCGAATAATCATTTAATAATCTAGATGTGAATCGACTATATTGTTAAGCGGACCAAGGATGCCCGATGTAAAATTGAACTTGCTTCGATTATTTTCATGCCATAGAATGAAATTATGGAATTGGTTTCTTTTTCCTTTTAACTTTAAGACCATAGAAATAGGTACCTTTTTGTTGCTCTTGTGAGGCTTCTTGAGTTCACACCAGTGAAGAGATTTCATTGATTGTAGTGGAAAAGTACTTCACTCACTTCCTGCTCATAATTAAACTTGAATCTTTTTTATTACTTGAATAACATACTTGAGTTTAACTACTACATTTTTTAATTGCCTTGTTTTTTTATTTGGTGGTTCTCTACTTAGCATTCATCATTTGTGGTAGTCCTTAATTGAGTCTTCCTAAGTATAAAAGCATGGTAGAGCTATTGGTTTAGACAAATGTGTGCATGAAGCCATTAACTTAGATAGCTTTCTACATTTGGAACCATGTTGCTTTAGTTTTCTTTCATTTTCATTTGCCGACCAAACTTCATATAAGGATATGAAGATTCAATTGCCAAATTCAAAATTTACCATTTGTTTCATATAAGGATCCTTTCACTTCCATGTTGATAACCATTTACAGAGAGTGCATTGAATATAAATTCATAGTATGTAATGTTCTTATTCACTCCTTCTATACAATCATTTCTATTTCTTTAAGTTTTTTCAGATACCATGATTCAACGCTAGTCTTTTAGGGTAAAACGTTGCTTTTATTGCTTTTATTGGCATGTAAAAATACAACCAAGATGAATAATTGTCAAATATATATATATAATTAATTTGTATTCTCGTTCTTCTGCGTGTTAAATTTATAATAATATTATTTGTTTAAATATTTTAATAATTTTTTCAAAAATCATTAATAAATTAATAAATTAATGTAATTATATATATATTAAAATTTTTAACTCATTTAGAATCGCTTAAATTATATTTACTATTAAAATAATAACGATTTAGAAAACTTATTTTTTGTCGAAGCTAGTTAGAGTCTAAAGTTAATTGCAAAATTTTGATAAACTTTTTAGTGTTTTGTTTTAGTCTCTAATCTTGTATTTGATGGCATGGCGAACACACTTATCCGGGATGGGAAGGAGATGGCATCGATGCTTTATACTTATCGCAATGTGTCAAAGCACTTCCTCGTATTTTAGCCTTAGTTGATTTTAATTTATACATATTTTAAGGTAAACAATGTTCTAATATAATCTGCTAGTTTTAGTGTAAAGCAATGTTCTTTTTATGTGGTGTAGGGGTATGTTGGAATTCACAGTTGGATTCGAAACTTTCTGCTGAAACCGAGTCGCTTCGATCTATTGTGGATTACGGTTTTGAATATCCTTAGAAGGCAAAGTTTTAAACTCATGTCGATGTTAACATTCGTGAATTCTATGAATTAAGTCATTTTGTTTTTCTTGCTTTTAGTGACTTATAATGGTGGGCGTTATACAAGTTTGGTGCTTTATTATTTTGATTCTATATTTATATTTAATCTAATTTTTATTATTTATTTTAGTTTTGATTGTATATTTTTGTTTTTATTTTTATTTGATAATGAATTTTAATAGAAAATTTTTATATTTAAATCATGGATATTATTCTTCTCAATATTTTGATAATGAATTTTAAATTTTTTATATTTTTCATAATCTTTTTATATATATATATTTTTTAAATTTCATGACTTTTAGCGGCATTTGTGGGAAAAGCGCTAAAGGCCATGACCTTTAGCGGCATTTGTGAGAAAAGCGCCGCTAAAGGCCATGACCTTTAGCAACTTTTTTTTTAAATAAACGCCGCAAAATTCAGCGGATCCATCTATAGAGGCGTTTTTTGCGGCGCTTGTAAAAACGCCGCTAAAGGCCTAAAAAAACGCCGCTAAAAGTCAGTTTTGTTGTAGTGGTAACAGGCCTATTTTGCCCAGCCCGAGCCCAAATCACCAAAAACCAAAATTCAAATAAAAAATTAATTAAGTGGTCCAATTACAAGTCCATTTACAAGGCCCAGATATTCTATGGCCCAAAAACTAAAACACCAGCCCTAGCCCGAATTTATCAGAAAGAAAGAAACCCTAGGGTTTCTATACCAGTAGTGTGCGCCGCTACCCACGTGCCTGGTCAGCACGTCCGACGCTCGAGGCTCAACCACCCTCTGACCCGTCCCATCGCCTGCACCTCCAGAGACTTGTAAAAGAAGGCAAAAAGAAGAACAAATAGCAGCAGACAACACAGAGCAAGGGGAGCAACATTTTCTTAATATTGTAATCGGCTATAAAGCCAAAAGGCAATCAATTTGTAAAAGGGGGGTTTTTGGATACAAAAAAAGGTTGTATCACACGAACATATTTTCAAAGAAATCAAAAGCAGAAAACGAGCTTAAAAGGTGTTTGCTCTTATTTTTTATTTTTGATTTTTTTCTATTTTGTTTTTGTTTTATTTATTTTATAAATCTTTTTAACAAAAAGCTTGAAATAAATAAAAAGGGAGGGAAAGGGAACTCACCATAATCGCGTCGCCGGAATGCCTCCCTATCTCGATTTCCTAGGCCTTTAAGGCTTGGCCTTCAAACTCGGTTTAATCAGAGGCTGAAAAGCCGTTTGATGTTGCCCCGACCACTGTCCGTGTTGGAGGATCGAAGGGCTAACAGCGGCGCTAAGAGGGTTTGAAACCCTAGCAGAGGAAAAGGAGAAAGTTTTTGAAACTTTCTTTAAAAAATCGGCTGGAAATGAAGCATGAAATTTTTTTTGGGTTTTAATAATAAGAAGAAAACGGTGCCGCTTTGCACCCAATGCCCTAGCGCCGAAACGACGTCTTTTAAGGCAGATCGCGCGCGACCCGACCCACTCCAAGGGGATCTGCGCGTTTTGCTCTATTGGGATATTTATCCCTTTAGTCCCCCGCTTTGTACATTTGTTCCAATTTTGTCATGTTTTCTTTTCTTTTATCTTCTTAAATTTACCCCTGCTTAATTTTAAAAGTTTTATTTTGGTCCTTTTTAAATGATGTGCATATGAGGAGGGATTATTTGCTCATTTGATCCTTCCATGGATGTGCGCATTACAACTTGACCCTTCCTTTTTCATTTTATTTCAGATTTATCCCCAAATACTTATTTTAACACTCAATTTAGCCCTTTTTTTGTTATTTTTGTTGTTTCATTATTAAATCGATTAATTTAATATATTATTAACTATTGTTATTACATTCGTATTTGTATTTATTTATAAATCTCATGCCATTATTATTGTATTATTATTATGGCTATTATTTTTATTATGATTATATTTTCTTTTCTTTTTAGTTTGTCTACTTATTATTTTATTATTAATTAATTTAACACTATTTATTATTATTATTGTTATTTTTATTATTATTACTATTCTGCTATCTTTTAAATCTTCTTATTTAATATTTCTTTATTCTTTCATTTATTTGCTCATCTTCATTTTTATTTGTTTTACAAGCTGTTTTATTTTTATGTAATTATTTTTATTTACTTGTTTGTCTTCCTACTATTTATTTAGTAAAATTCAACCCTTTCTTGCAAATTTGTATTTGTTTAAAATCTCTTCATATATTATATATCTTGAACCATTTTTTACTTGTTTTAAATTTTCTTCCATAAATTATTTCTTTAAAATTTATATTATTTCATGTCAAATGGTTTTATATAGTTCTAATTTAAATTGTTTTATACTTTGTTGGTTTTAAGTTGCTATATATACTGTTGTTTTAATTCGTTTTCATGTTTGCTATCTTGATTTGTTCCATGTATTATTTTCTTCATCATATTTTACAATCGTTTCTTATTTTCTTTTCTTTTGCCTTTGTGTTTATTTATTTTAATTGTTTATTAATTTAGATTTCATCATTGTTATCATTGTTATTCTTATTATTGTTATTATTATTTTTGTGTCATTATCTTTTTTAGTTACTTCTTATTTGGTCGTTCATATCAATAGTTAAGAAGTACAAATTATGTGATTATTGTGAATCATTTTTTATTAGTATATTTATATTCTTATTATATTGACATAATAATTTTATTCGCAAATACCGTTCTAAATAAAATAAATACACATCGTTTTAAATTTCATATTTTCTATTAGTACACAAAATATAATTTTCAAAATAAGGCAATATTCCATTCTTAGAAATTCGAGAAAAAAATCGTGCCCTAACTTACTGGGTATCGATTTTCCTCGTTTAACCTAAATAACCGAATATCCTTTTAAAATTCAAATACGATTTTTTTTTTTAAAATTCAAAAGATAATCTTCTTCTCGAGAATTCTAAATGCCATGTCCTAACGTGCTGGATGTGACATTTTATTATTTCGGGATAAGAAAGTCTTTAGCATCCGCTCGATTTATTCAAACATCTTTGTAAAATTAACATTTATAAACAAGGTGTTGTATTTTAAAATCTTTTTAAAATTTCAATTTTCGACATTAAAGACACTAATTAATCAACTAGGTACCAATTTTGGGCGTTGCGAGGGTGATAATCATTTCTCGTACGTAACCAACTCTCGAACCCATCTTTCTGAATTTCGCGGACCAAAATCGTTGTTTAAATAAATCAAACCATTTATTAAAAACAACCACTTTTATGAGGTGACCCGATCATACCTCATCAAAAAAGATTGGTGGCGACTCTCGTTTTTTCGTTTTCGTTTCCAAAGTCTAGTCGACCCGTTTTTTCAAAAAACGATTTCGACACCACATTTATATTTTTCTTTATTTTCAAAGTCACTTAGCAACACTAAGGGTTGTTTACGTAGTTCAATTTCCCTATGTCTATGGAGTCTAGGCCAGTGGGTAATTTCACTATCTTTAATCACAAATACAACAAATAATTCACACTCTATCACTCCCCAAGTATTGAGATCTCACCTTTATACTGAAAGACTAGAACACTCACCTCCAAAATCCCCCTAAGAACTTGGGAAGTAAACACACAACAATATTTACAAAAACAGTTTGCACTCTCTTACAAAAACAGCTCCTCAATGAATAGATTAAAGTGCTCTCAATAAGCTCTTATATAAAACCTAGACAAGCCTTAAAGCATATATCAATTATGGCTTACTAACATAAAATCTAAGTGAATACAAAATAACTCCTTGAAAATTGTAACACCCTAATTTTCGGGAATTCTGTGAATGTTGGCATAGGTTTAATTATGTTAGTGGGCCTCTAGAAGGCCCAAGCTTAAGATAGAACCCGGCAATTTTAGTTAATTTTTGTTCCATAAGAAAAAGGGGGTGAAATTATGAAATAAAACCTATGTGAAAATGTTTGAAAATGCTATAGGCTAAATTGAAGTGGCCAAATAAATAGGAGTGCAAAATAGGAGGATTTACATGACAAACCTCCCATTTTACATGAAGTGGCTAGCCATCATGTTGTTATAGACAATATGAGCTCTTGATATCCATAATTTATGGTACAAATTGATACAAATTGATAATGGGTTAGGTAAATGTTCCATGACAATGGATTAGGTAAATATTCCATGATAATGAGTTAGGTAAATGTTTCATGATAATGGTTTAGGTAAATGTTCCATGATGGGAATTTCATATCTTTTGTATTAAAGAATTAAATGGATGAAATATGAAATTTTATTAAAAGAAAAAGGGGTGAAAAGAACAAAGTTTTGTCCATCTTTGTTCATCATAGCCTAAAGTTAGAGAAGAGAAAGGAGAGGAGAAAGCTCTTAAATGTTTGGTCACTTGGGGAAGAAAATTGAAGGTAAGTTCATGGTAGTTTGCTTCTATCTTGATGTTCATGAGTTCTTCTTGATTCTACCTTAACTCTTGAAGCATATTTTGGTTTTTGGTTGTGTTGTGAGCATTTGGTCATGAATTAAAATGAAGGAAATAGTTGTTGTTTCATGTTCTTTTGATGAAAAATGGAAGATATGTGAAGTTGAGCCAAACAAATGAGCATGCATGTGCTTAGATGCTAAGGGGAAAAATCGGCTAATATGTTGTGCTTTAAAATGATGAAATGGAGATTATACTTAAGTAAAATCATAGATATGTGATGATTGATTGGTGATATACATGTTTAAAAAAAACATGCATGCAAGTTATGTGTGAAAGAGTGATTTGATAATAAATCTGCTTGGGACAGCAGCAGTAACGTGACTTTGGAAAATCACCATAAATTGTGGGAGATGAATTAGAAGCTGAATAAATTATGTAATTAAAGCTTAATGAGTCTAGTTTCAAATGGAATAAACGAGAACATATTTTGAATTCTGTACAATGAGAAATTTGATTCGTAATGAAGAGTGGTCAGATTAGTCAATTAATGAAACATGGGAAACTTTGAGAAAAATCTGGTATTGATTGGCTAAACCAAAAATTATGAAAATTTTATGGATAGAATATATATGAGTCTATTTTCAGGGAAAATTAACGACACTTGATTTGGAGTTTCGTAGCTCCAGTTATAAATGATTTAGTGACTGTTGCTTAGGAAGACAGCTTGCAGTGAAATTATGATTATGTGGTAAACATTGACAAAAATTTGTTAATGAGTTGATTATTGATTTCTTATAAGCTTACTATGATCTATAGGTGTGGTTGGCCGAATATTGTAAGGGGTTAATACGTATTTTGTATTTCAATAGTTAGATTAACATGTTAGTAATCCAATTGCAGGCGGTTCGTGTGTGGATCTCGTCAGCATATCGTCACAAACAGGTGTGTAACTAACACCCTCTTTCTTAGTCTAGATCGGCAAAAGTCGAAAAGCCGAAATGCCGAAAACCGATATTTTGTAGATTTGTGAGTGGGCGAATGCTCGTGAGGTAAATCGATTAATGTTTTTGGTAAGCTGCAAAATTTGGACTGTAAAGTGCATGATTTCTGTGCCCTCGATATTTTTGGGCTTAATGGGCCAAAATTGGAATGATGGGCCAACCGGGCCAATTCGGTAAGAACCCTCGGTACGTGATTCTGTTAGTACGTGAAAAGTAGGAATATGCATGAAAAACCCTAAAATAGATAAATTACTGAAATACCTTTAAAAGTGGAAAATTTACAGTTTTACCCCTAGTAGATAAATTACCGAAATACCCCTAGGGTTAAATTGACCTAAATGCATGTTTGACTGTTGTTATTTACTGCATGCCATGTTGTTATTATCTGATGCATGGGACTGGGATATTGACGGAGGAAGTACTGAAAGTGGCTTGTCCACGTACTGGAGGCTTTGCCTCAATTTACTGTTAACTGAGCAAAGCAAGGTCAAGAATGTGGAGTGTTGGGTGGGTTGAGCTATTCCCACATGGAGTGTATGGCTGGTACGGGTGGAGTGTAGTGGTTGGTGGGTTGAGTAGTCTCCCAAATGGGCTTGCATATGTTTATCGATCTCGCATGTATTTTGAAATGGGCCTATGGGCCATCATTTATCTCTGAATAAGGGCTAAGGCCCGGTTTATTGTAATCTGAAAAGGGCTCGCCCAAGACCACTGTTACCCAAATGGGCTTGCATATGTTTACTTGATGTTGCATGTATTTTGAAATAGGCCTATGGGTCATCTTCATTATCTGAATAAGGGGCTAAGGCCCGGTTTATTGTAATCTGAAAAGGGCTCGCCCAGACCACTGCACTGAATGGGCTTAGGCCCAATGGGCTTGAGTGACTTGGGCTTTGAGTGAGTTTTCCTTACACACTGAGTTTCCCCAAACTCACCCCTTCTTTAACCTTGCAGGTGAGCCTTGATGTGGGTGACTTGGAGCCGGAGGGGATTCAGAGTTGCCATGGTGAATACTTTGGGGTTTGAAAAAGAGACTGGTTTTCTTAAGTTATTTTTAATTGCTATTTAATTTTTGGGTTGTAATAAGACCATTTTAACTTTATTTTCTTCTTTGATTTTTCTGGGATTATATTATTAAAAACAACTTTAAATTGATGGATACTAATTCAAAGGCTAGACTTAGGGTGTGATTTCAAAACGATACTTGTTTTTTTTTAAAATAACACGACGTCATGAATATTCAGTTTACCAAAGATAATCACTCAAAGAAATTTCAACTTGTTATAACCAAGTGTGGCAATGGATGTGGGCATGTCTAGGATTGGATCCAATCGGAGAGCTTGGTACTTAAGCAGCCTTCATGGCTCACCTCCTCTGTTATGGATACCTACCTGGTGCCCAGCTTCCATTCACTTGGTTAGTTTGACAAAAGTCATATTTTTTTTAAAACATTAAAAAGGGAACACGGGTTTTTGACTTCAAAGTGGCACGTCGGATTCGGCCTTAACGACTGGGCCGGGTTTGGGGTGTTACAAAAATAGCTATTACAACATAAACATCTAAAGCACAGTCAACCAAATATATGCTCAACAAAATTAACAACACAATCTCGATTAAATCTCCACATTTTAAGGGTTAGCTTAAAATTAACAACATATCGAATCTCGATCGTATCCAAAATGATCTTCAAATGCCAAGGATTAGCTTCCATATATGGACCATATTATCTTCAATATAACAACACATTAAAAGTCTAAAGAATTTTTTTTATTAAATTGCCAAACCAAAGAAGGTAAGTAATTAAACTACCTCAATGACAACTTACAATGAGCACTATCGAGTGTCACTCAACTTCATTATTTACATTTTACCTCAACAACATTGAATCATAAAAATATGGATACAACAAAATCACTAACAATTACAATAAAAGAAAATAACTAAAAAATTGTAATAGAAAACGTCCCAAGCATAATTTTATACCCCACGCTCAATCTTTGTAAGAGATGTCTCACTAATTTTAAAGCATGGTTGAAATATTTTAAATTGAAAACTAGATTGAAACATTTTAGAATAAATGATCTAAGCTTTGATGCCACTAAATCTATCACGCCCCGAATTAAGGCATGACAAACGCCGCACACTTATAGGATAGAGTCTCATGAATATGCAAGGCTATATTACTAATACCTAAAATTTTAAGTAGTCCAAAATATTTTATATAAAATTATTGATTCATAATCTCATTAAAGTTTATCAATTTGTTTTGCAAATAACTTTCAAAATATGTAGTGAAGTTAATTTAAAAAACAATTAAACATGTTAAATAATATCAAAAGTCTAAAAAATTCAATAATTTCTTGAAACCCTTAAAGAAATATAATTATGTATAAAATTGTCACTCCCCAAATTTTTCATGTTCATGAGCAAAGTTAGAATTTATAAAAATATTAAAAGAGTAAGTAGCTAGCGTTTACCTTAGTTGGGTTAAGCAAACACAAAAAATTTTATGCCAAATATTTAGTAGAAAATATATAATTACAAAATTTACAAGTAATATGTGGTAACATAGTTCAAAACATATTTTAGGTCAAAGCAATAATTAAGACAATTTAATAATTTCCGAATACACTAATAGATAAAAGCAACTCCCTTTTTATCGTTATAATCACCCTTAACCCCGATGACAAAGGTCAAAAATCATAATTTACCCCTGTGACAATAGGTTGAAACAAAAACTACAATTAACTCTAGTTGCAATAGATCGGTACAAAAACCAAAACTTATTGAAATTATTTTATTTTAATATTTAATAATTATATACACATTTTTACTTATTGAAATTTTTATATAGTAATCTTAACATTATTTTAATGTTTACATTAGAGTAGTATTATATATTTAGTATAGGTTTACTTTTTAATGTGTTCTAAATTACATAATATATAAAAATAACATAATATAAAGTATTATAAACTTAAATTGTGCCGAGCTCGGGCTTTGAATGTTCAAACTCAAGTCCAACCCATATTTTAAATGGGCCTAATTTTTTTTGTCTAATCCCATTTTTAAGGCCTAGTATTTTTGTCCAAACTCTCTCAAATTTTAGCCTGACCCATGAACATGTCTAGTACTTTGTCTCCAAAATCCATTAAAATCTAGTAATAAAGGTCATTACAAATTTCAACCCTTCATCTCCTCTCTAAACCTAAAAAATCCATAGTGGTACAGCTTAGGTTTAGATTTGTTACACTTACACCTATTTTTCTATTGGTTTTTTAGGGGGTTTGGGACGTGAGGTGAAGGAATAGAGAAGAAAAGGGTGGGAAAAGAGAGGAAAGGGAAAGTGCGAGGAAAGAAAAGAAGAATAATTCAATAATAATTGTAGTCAAAAGTAGAGAATATGCATGATAATGTTCCAAACAATCTAAACAATAATTAGAAACTAAATGATGCTTTAAAATTTTGGATCATTGAGTTTCTAGGTTTGAGTTCGGTTAGCTATATTTATCCATGTGTAGATTTTTAGTCTAGATTTTATTTTGGTTTAAGGTAGGGTTGTAAATTAGATATTTGTACTCGTAAGCTACTTGAGTTTGACTCAAAAAAAATTTAAACTCAATTCAGTAATTATCGAGCAAGCTCGAGCTATTGATCGAGTCAAATTTAAGCTTAATAATACTTGATTCGAACAACTCGGGAGCCTTATTGAGCTTTTTATACTTTTATATTATAAAATGACGTTATTTCCCTCTATATATAAACTTAAGCTTAATTGTTGAGCCGAGCTCAAGCACAAAAATTAATACATACATATGTTTACAATTTTGTAAACTTTTCTACTTTTTTATTTTATAGCTTATCCTAGAGACAAAATTAGAGCTTTAAAGAAATTATTGACTCCTCAAGTTTTTATTTGTCTTAATTTTTTTTCTTTCTTCATAAGTTATCTATCATCTTAATCCTATAAGTGTCATTGATTTTGTTTTTGTTTATAAAAATTTGTTGATCTCATCTCTAACGAGCTGGCTTATAAGTGTGTTAATGGAGCCTACAAAAAGAGAGAAAGAGTACTCCTTCTATTGGACCTTCGATAGAAGGAGGAGATGAAGGTATTTTTTTCAAACTTGAAAAAATAAATAAAAATATATAAATAAAATTTGACAAACTTTACTAATTGAAGGGTTGAGATTTTGACAAATGTTAGAGAAATGAGGAGATGAAGGGCTGAGATTTGTATTGACATTTTATTGGAGCTCCAATAGAAAATGGAGATGAAGAGATGAAGGGTTGAGATTTGTAATGACTTTTTATTAGAACTCCAATAGAAAGAGAAGATGAAGTGATGAGATTTGTAATGACCTTCTATTGGAGCTCCAATAGAAAAAGGAGATGAGACTAAGATTTGTAATGACTTTCTATTGGAGCTCCAATAGAAGGAGAAAATGAAGGTCAAAAAAGAAGAGATGAAGGGCTGAGATTTGTAATGGAGCTTCAGGAGGAAGATGAAGATATTACTTTCAATAAAAGATCATTACAAATCTCAACCGGTCATTTACAAATCTCAACCCTTCATCTCCTTTTATTAGAGCTCCAATAGAAGGTCATTACAAATCTCAACCCTTCATCTCTTCATCTCCACTTTCTATTGGAGCTCCAATAGAAGGTCATTACAAATCTCAGCCCTTCATCTCCTCCTTTCTCTAACATCTATCAAAATCCCAACCCTTCAATTAGTAAAGTTTGCCAAACTTTATTTATGTATTTTTATTTATTTTTTTCAAGTTTGACAAAAATACCTTCATCTCCTCCTTCTATTCTAATAGAAGGAGCTTCAAAAATACCTTCATCTCTTCATCTCCTCTTTCTATTGGAGCTCCAATAAAAGGTCAATACAAATCTTAGCCCTTTATCTCATCCTTCTATTGGAGCTCCAATAGAAGGTCATTACAAATCTCATCACTTCATCTCCTCCTTTTTCTAGCATCTGTCAAAATCTCAACTCTTCAATTAGTAAAGTTTGTCAAACTTTATTTATGTATTTTTATTTATTGTTTTCAAATTTAACAAAAATATCTTCATCTCCTCCTTCTATTGGAGCTCCAATGGAGGAGATGGAGGGCTAAGATTTGTAATTATTATCTATTGAAAGTAATAATGTGTGCATAATAAAAGTAAAAGGTACAAAATATTTAAAATAAACCAATAATAAAATTAGACTTTTATTGATGCAAAAATAGTGGGTTTAAAAGTAATAATGTTTGCAATTTTCCTAATAGAGTTAGTATTTTTATGGTTACGTTATTACTAAGTGATTTTTTTAATTTCAAAATGTCATGCCATAACTTTTAATAGATGAAACTTAATGGTACTAACAATTAGACCTAAATTTTAAATCCAAAAAAAGAGAGACTAAATTCCCAAAATAAATGTAGAAGAACTAAATCCCAAATGTACAAAATGCTTAGAGACTTAGAGCATATTTTAATCTTCAATTTTTTACTTTAGAATTTGACACAAACAAATAATTAAGCCAACACGAAATGTGGACAAAAATGAAACTTAAGGAATTAAAACATAACTTTTATTAAATTATATAATATGATTTTTGTTTAAATTTTTTAATTATAATATAATTTTTTTGTTAACTTTTATTAAATCAAAACACTTCAAATATAAATGTAGTAATGTGTTTGAGAGTAAAGTTTTGGAAAAGATGAAAACTCTTTGAGATTAATGGAAAAATTAAATTTTGAGGAAGATCTTTATATCTATTGATAGTTTATTTTTATTTATTTAATTTCACCTTTATTTTTTATTTTTTGGAGGAGATGATAGAAGGTTATTACAAATTTCAACCTTTCATCTATTCATCTCCTCTTTCTATTGGAGCTCCAATATAAGGTCATTACAAATCTCAGTCCTTCATCTCCTCCTTCTATTGGAGCTCTAATAGAAGATCATTACAAATCTCAGCCCTTCATCTCCTACTTTCTCTAACATATGTCAAAATCTCAACCCTTCAATTAGAAAAGTTTGTCAAACTTTATTTATATATTTTTATTTATTTTTTCAAGCTTGACAAAAATACCTTCATCTCTTCATCTCATCTTTCTATTGGAGGCGCTCCAATAAAAGGTCAATACAAATCTCAGCCCTTCATCTCCTCCTTCTATTGGAGCTCCTGCTCCAATAGAAGGTCATTACAAATTTTAGCCCTTCATCTCCTCCTTTCTCTAACATTTGTCAAAATCTCAACCCTTCAATTAGTAAAGTTTGTCAAACTTTATTTATGTATTTTTATTTATTTTTCAAATTTGACAAAAATTTGTAATGACCTTCTATTGGAGCTCCAATAAAAAGAGGAGATGAAGGGTTGAGATCTCCAATCTAAAGTAGAGATGAAGGGTTGAGATTTGTAATGACCTATTAGAGCTCCAATAGAAGGAGGATATGAAAGGTTGAGATTTGTAATGAACTTCAATTGGAGCTCCAATGGAGGAGATGAAGGGTTGAGATTTATAATGATCTTCTATTGAAAATAATAATGTGTGCATAATAAAAGTAAAAAGTACAAAATAAAGATAAAAAAATTTAATTTTGTTCGAATTATTAAAAAAGTTCAAAACAAATCTCATATGTGCCAACAAATAATGATACAATAAGAAAAACAAAACTTACTATTAATCATTACTACTAAAAATTTTAACTTGTAATTCTTTTTAGTGATAATAAGCATTGTATATATTAAGTAATTTACATTATAAATCATTGAACTTAACCTCGACTTTCAAATAGATCAAAAAAAATTTATTGAATCAAATTACATAATTTAATTTTGTAATAGATGTTAGAGAAAGGAGGAGATGAAGGGCTATGACCTTGGAGCACTAATAGAAAAAGGAGATGGGCCTAAGATTTGTAATGACTTTCTATTGGAGCTCTAATAGAAGGTGGAAATGAAGGTCAAAAAGGAAGAGATGAAGGGCTGAGATTTGTAAAGATAAGGAGGACGAAGGGCTGTGATTTGTAATGGAGCTCCTAGGAGGAGATGAAGATATTTTTGTCCAACTTTGTTTATGTATTTCCATATATTTTGTCAACTTCAAACTACTTTTACTCTTGATGGGCTTATTCCCTTAGTCAAGCCCGTGTTTTTGGTTACAGTTTTTCAATGAAAAATTCATCAGATGTCTGACAACGTCTGAATAAGCACTCCTTTATCCACAACTAAAAGACAATTAGCCCTCTAGAAAAGAATTAGACAGGTCGGTGACGCGGAGAGCTCTATATATACCCAGTTGGGGGCTTACTTTTAACAGAAACCCCATTTAGCCAAGGTTGAACCAAGAAAATATGGAGGGAAACGGATACAATAGTCCACCATCATCACCAGAAATAGATTTTTCTGTGACTGAAACCATTAAATATGCAGAGAAGCCTTTGGTTCTGATAACCCTATTTGTTGTTGCCGTGGTTTTAATCATATGCAGCTTCTGGTGTATCCGACGTCGTATACATGGCAATAACGTCGATGGCAATGGCAATGGAAACGCTCCGGTTATCGAGCTGTTTCCTCCTGCCTAACTTCTCGGTAAGTTTTTTTTTTCATATATATACCCGTTTGGTTGTAGTAGATATTTGTCATCTTGTTTGCCATGACCACATTTGTTGGCAGCGTTGCCATTATCACAGTAAGTTTATGTATGTATGTACGTGATGCATACCAGCTTTTTGAGGGAGAGCAATCCAAAACCAGTTCCATATTTCTCTATATAACCCTTCAGCTTAGAGTCTTCTTCGGGAGACCAACGCCCTTTCTTCACATTTGCTTTGTCACAACAGGGAGCTCTCCCCATTTCTCCATTTTCTTTCTTCTTTGCTGACTTTTATGAAACCAAAGGCTCACCCTTTTTATAAACTTTGATGGATCGCCTGGTTTTTGTTTCTGTTTTTCTTTTATCCAATTTTTTAAAGTCACACCTATATGGTTGTAGTAGATATTGGTCATCTTGTTTGCCATGAACACATTTGTTAGCAGTCTTTGTTAGATACTATATATATTTATCGCTCACTAAAATGTGTACTTTAATTTTCTTGAACAGGTTGTTCTTTCAGGAAGCATCTATTCCATGATGGGCTATATCAACGAGACTCTTATAGTAATAGGGATTTGAACTTCATTACATTTATATCAATAGGTTGTTTAATTTCAGTGTGTTTACTTTGAGTACCAAATACTTTCTTTGTAACCACGTTTGTATTTGGGATGGATTTTAATAAGACAAGTGGTTGAAATATTTGACTATTTTAAATTGAATATTATGTGATTCGGATTAGTAATTATTCCAGGAAGCATCCATGGGGTTTGTACGGAATGAGTAGTTTAATTATAATTATTAAATATTAAAATAAAAATGTTGTGAGACAGAATCTCATGAATATGCAAAATTATCACTAACACCTAAAATTTGAAGTAAACCTAAATAATTAATATAAAATTATTAATTTATAATCTCATTAAACTTTATAAATTTGTTTTGCAAATAATTTTCAAAATATGTAGTAAAGTTAAAAAAATTAAAAACAACCACTTAAACATGATAAATAGTTAGAAAGTTTAAAAAAATTCAAAATTTTCTTAAAACCCCTAAAGAAACAAAATTATCGCTATGGTCACCTTTAGTCCCGATGATAAAGGTCAAAAACCATAATTTACCCTAATAGTAGTGGTGGATTGGAACAAAAACCACAATTAACCCAAATGAAAATAGATTGAAACAAAAATCAAAACTCACCTTAATTGTTAAAATCCATAATCGATTTACCCTTCCTTTGCCTTTCTCCCTCTTCTCTAGGATTAGTTTTCCCAAATTGCCAAAACTATAGAAAGTCATTCCTTTTTTTTCTATTATGTTAATTTATAAAACTATAAAACAACATTAAAATTCGACTTTAAAAAAGAAGGGATTATTAGATCACATAACTAATTGGATATTTTAAATAATAATCGAATTAACGAGTTTCATTTTCTAAAATTATAAGATTATATAAAAATTATTGTTAATTGGTTACAAAAAGTTATGGATGTTTATATAGATGAAACATAGAGTGCCTTTGTTTCGAGGAGATTAATCACTAATAATATCCTTACTTATGAAATTCTACATGCTTTCAAGCAATAAAGAACTAAAAGAAAATGTTTTTTTACACTCAAACTCGATATGAGTAAAGCCTATGACAGGACTGAATGACATTTTTTATGGAAGATGGTGTTAAAGATGAGCTTCCTTGTCTCATTGGTGGATTTCATTATGCATTGCATAACTACTGTCTTTTATTCGATTGTTATTAATGAAGAGGGGGGAGATCTTTAAATCGACAAGAGACCTTAGATTGGGAGATCCACTTAGTCCTTACGTCTTTTTGATTTGTAGTGAATGACTCTCATCTCTTATGAGATTGGCAAAGCAGGAAGAGTTACTGTTTGGAGCAAAAGTGTGCAGATAATGGCCAACATCATCTTACTTATTATGATGTTGGTTTCTGATGGGCTTTTGGTTTTCTTATTGTTTTTGATGCCTTGAATGGATTTGAGTAGCTCTTTTTTTTTTTTTTTTGCTGGATTTTCGTTGGTTCTTGAGGGATCAGTTTATTTCCCTATGCACCTTTTTTACTTTCTTGGTTTTATTATCCGTTATTATATTTGTATGTTGAATATTTTTTAATATATAAAGTCCAACTATTTTTCCATAAAATATATATTCTTTGTTTTCATTTTTAGAAACTAATTCTGATTTTCTGTTTTCTAATTGAAAATGTTTTAGTAAATAAAAATAAAATTTATTTTAATAATGAAAATATGAAAACATATTTGTACACTGTTTTCTTATAATAAAAACATAAGAAATAAAATAAAAATCATTACATTTATATTAATCAAATTTAAAGTTAGAAGTCATTGTTAGCAATTCTTTTATTCAATTTTAAAAAATTAGTAATTTTTTTAATTATCACATATTTTTATTTTTATTTTCTAAAATCATTTTCAAAATTTTCAACAAAACGCATTTTCTTTAGTGTTTCATTTTCTCAAAAAAAAACTAAAAATGAAAATTTGGTAAAAGTACCATGAAGGCACTTGTAGTCGTAGTTAAGTTGTATTTTGCCCATATTACTCAAAACATGAGCAAAGTAATCCCTATATGTTAGATCAAAGAGCAAAATTGTCATTTCTATTAAAAATTTCATCAATTTTTACTATTAAAAACTAGCGTAACTGATAGAATAACTAAACAGTTACACATGGCATGTCACGTGTACTTCATATTAATGTATAAGGACATTTTACTCGTAGAAAGACTAATTTACTATCTTTTGAGTAGAAAGAGAAAAATGCATTTCAACTCTTGTACAAAGACTTTAATAGTACTTTTATCAAATAATCTCTATTTCTTAAAACCAAACGCATTTAGTAAAGACTAGGGGCATAACTAAGGGCTGGCAGGGGCTTTGACCCTCCTAAAATGCAATTTTTTTTCATTTAGGCCAATGAACATTTTTAAAATTTTAAATTAGTGAAGGTAAAATTTCACTTTGGCCCCTTTAAAAATGATAAAAAAATTTATTTAATCCTTTAAAAATTATAAAGATATAAACTATTAAAATGATGAAATTGTATTTTTACTATTGTAAAAATTATAATTTAAATTCGGCCCCCTAAAAAGATTTTCTGGTTTCGCTCCTAATAAAGACGATGATACTTGTCCGCATGAAATTTGACATTTTAAAACATCTTACCAAATTGTTTTAATGCCTTCTCCAAAATTTATGTGAGAATTAATGCACCTAAAAAACTGCAAAATATCGACTTATCGATGCGACTTTTTTCTATAATAACAAATTAGCCTTTTACTATTTACATATTTTATTAATTTGATCTTAATTTTAAAAATTCAATAAATTTAATCTTCAACTTTATATATTTTATCAATTTTATCTTGATTCTTAATAATTTAAAATAAAAATTTAAAAATTTAATTTTCAATAAAATTACAAACAAAATTACATTTTGAGGCACGTTATTAATGCATTATCAGAAAATTACATGAGAATTAATGCACACATACATAAAATAAAAAAAAGTGAGAATTAATAGTGTCCTATTTATTAGTATATTTATGTTTTAGTTACTTAAGTTAAATTTTTTTATTTTATCTATTATTAAAATATAATATTTTAGTCATTTCTCTATTAAATCTTTTATAGAATGTTGGTGTGACCTAATAACAAATTTACTTATTCATTATTTATAAATTTTACCAATTTAATTTTAATTTCAAAAATTTAATAAATATAAACTCTAACTTTACACATTTTATCAATTTATTTTTCATCTTTAAAATTATATATATAAATTTATAAAAATATATACAAAAATATAATATTTATAAAAATCTTTTTATTTTATAAATTAATTAAAATAGATATTTTTTATACAATACCTAATGTTCACAATATTAATGTCGAACTAAGACTCGACACAAGCATAGAGGTGTAGATTTTAACACGCCTTCCCAAACCATTTTAGTGCCTTGTTGGGAGAATTAATGCACTTGCATTTACACACACACAAAATGTGAGGATCAAATTCCCAACTACCATGGGACCGCCATTATTAACCTTCAAAACCAGATTCAAAGTTCGTCACTGAAACCCACAATTTTCCCGAGAGCATCCAAACAAACAAAAGAACAATCCATCTTCAACAGCTCAATCATGGGTTCATCCAATGATTACATTCACATCGTAATGGTTCCATTCATGGCTCATGGCCATCTCATTCCATTCTTAGCTTTAGCAAAGCAAATCCATCACCAAACTGGCTTCAACATCGCCATTGCTAATACCCCTCTTAACATCCAATACCTCCGTTCAACTCTCCGAGGAAACCCCATTCCCGGTATCCATTTTTTGGAGCTTCAATTCAACAGTTCCGACCATGGGTTACCACCCAACACAGAGAATACGGAGAACTTATCGTTAGATCTCATCGGTAAATTCTTTGCTTCATCGGTTTATTTGAAAACTCCGTTTTATAATTTGTTAAAAGATATTGTTAAAAAACAGTGCAAACCACCTGTTTGTGTTATTGCTGATGTGTTTTTTGGGTGGGCTGTTGATGTTGCGAATAGTTTAAACACTATAAACATTGCGTTTTCAACCGGTGGTGCTTATGGCACTTTAGCTTATGTTTCGTTATGGACTAATCTCCCACATCGTAGAACAGATAATGAAGAGTTTAATGTGCCTGGATTCCCTGATAGATGCAAATTTCATGTTTCTCAACTCCATGAATTTTTGAGAAAAGCTGATGGGACTGATTTATGGTCCAAGTTTATGCAACCACAGATTTTAAGCTCTTTTAAATCCTTTGGGTGGTTGTGTAATACTGTTGAAGAGATCGAACCATTTGGGTTGGATTTATTGAGGAAATACATCAAATCCCCTGTTTGGTCCATTGGTCCTCTTTTGCCTAAATCATGGTTAATCAACTCATCGGCACCGGCATCGGTGAGACAACATGCAGGGAAAGAGCCAGGGACATCACCTGAGAAATGTGTTCAATGGCTTGATATGCATAGTGATGATTCAGTTCTATACATTTCATTTGGTTCACAAAACACTATTAGTCCATCACAAATGATGGAACTAGCAACCGGGTTAGAAAAAGCTGGGAAACCGTTCGTTTGGGTTATCAGGCCACCGCTTGGTTTCGACTTGAAAGCCGAATTCAAACCGGAATGGTTACCGGAAGGTTTTGAAGACCGAATGAGTAGGAATAACCAAGGGCTGTTGGTGAAAAACTGGGCACCCCAACTTGAAATATTGTCGCATAGATCAACTGGGGCATTTTTGAGTCATTGCGGGTGGAATTCAACGATGGAAAGCTTGAGTCAAGGTGTGAAAATCATAGGGTGGCCATTGGCAGCCGAACAAGCTTACAATTCGAAGATGTTGGTGGAGGAAATGGGGGTCGCGGTGGAGTTGACAAGAGGGGTTCGGAGTAGTATTTCGAGCGATAAGGTTAAGGAAGTGATTGAAATGGTGATGGGGAAAGAAGGGAAAGGAAGGGATATGAAGAGAAAAGCTCAAGAAATTGCAGAACATATAATGGCAGCTGTTAAAGATGAAGGAAATGAAAAAGGGTCTTCCATTAAAGCATTGGATGATTTTGTTTCAACCATTACAACAGCAAGGAAATAACCAGATCAATGTCTTGTTTTGAGCTTATAATGATTGAATTTTGTAGTTTTTAATGAAGTGTTCTATCATTTACTTTTTATAAATTTTGAGCTTATGATGAATTTCTTTTTACTTTTAATTTTTACATTTAGTTTTACAATCCCAAAACTCAGATTTTTAAAAGAAAAATCTAAGCTCAGATTTAGCTTGACCCTGGAGCACCGACACCAACCCTACTGCCTTACGCCCACTCATATGCTAGATAATGTTGTTTGAATCAAGCTAGACTGGCCAATCAAATAAAAATTTGGTTAGGTTATCAATCTAGAGATAAACATATAAAACTAATTTATTCAGGTAAAAAATTGATTGAATTAAACTTTTTAATAATTTATTTAAGTCGATTGAGCGAACCAATCAAGTTGATTGGATTGATTAAATTAATAAACTAATAATTTGACTAATTTAACTATGGATCCAATTTTTAAAATCTTATATCTTCCCTGCACCTTTTGCCAATGGACATACCTTGTTGTAACGCCTATTAGCTCTAAGCCATTATCCTGTTGTAACACCTAT